>NW_026700131.1:0-83614 GCF_030435755.1 Ochotona princeps
TCAATGCAAAGGCACTAGACGCAAATATTGGTGTGAGAGCTAATTCAATCAAGGAAACACTGCATGTTGGTGAAGGGCATATTGAAGAAGGATCAGCCGAGTGGTTCTTGTGGGAGAACAACTCCATTTGGCTCACTAACTTCACACACCATCAGGCTTCCAAGCAGCTCTCAAGGAAACTCAGTTTTCACACTCTATGCTTAGTGCCCTTTGTATGGCTAGGACTGAAATGATCCTGGTAGAGCATCCCACACAAACGAATGCTCCACATGCGGGTTTCACATGCCACCAACTCCACATTCACAGGCAACTTCAGCGCCACAGCCGTTTTCAGATAGCCCTCAATGCAAAGGCTCTAGACGCAAATATTGGTGTGAGAGCTAATTCAATCAAGGAAACACTGCATGTTGGTGAAGGGCATATTGAAGAAGGATCAGCCGAGTGGTTCTTGTGGGAGAACAACTCCATTTGGCTCACTAACTTCACACACCATCAGGCTTCCAAGCAGCTCTCAAGGAAACTCAGTTTTCACACTCTATGCTTAGTGCCCTTTGAATGCATTATCTAGGAATGAACCTGGTAGAGCATCCCACACAAACGAATGCTCCACATGCGGGTTTCACATGCCACCAACTCCACATTCACAGGCAACTTCAGCGCCACAGCCGTTTTCAGATAGCCCTCAATGCAAAGGCTCTAGACGCAAATATTGGTGTGAGAGCTAATTCAATCAAGGAAACACTGCATGTTGGTGAAGGGCATATTGAAGAAGGATCAGCCGAGTGGTTCTTGTGGGAGAACAACTCCATTTGGCTCACTAACTTCACACACCATCAGGCTTCCAAGCAGCTCTCAAGGAAACTCAGTTTTCACACTCTATGCTTAGTGCCCTTTGTATGGCTAGGACTGAAATGAACCTGGTAGAGCATCCCACACAAACGAATGCTCCACATGCGGGTTTCACATGCCAACAACTCCACATTCACAGGCAACTTCAGCGCCACAGCCGTTTTCAGATAGCCCTCAATGCAAAGGCTCTAGACGCAAATATTGGTGTGAGAGCTAATTCAATCAAGGAAACACTGCATGTTGGTGAAGGGCATATTGAAGAAGGATCAGCCGAGTGTTTCTTGTGGGAGAACAACTCCATTTGGCTCACTAACTTCACACACCATCAGGCTTCCAAGCAGCTCTCAAGGAAACTCAGTTTTCACACTCTATGCTTAGTGCCCTTTGTATGACTAGGACTGAAATGAACCTGGTAGAGCATCCCACACAAACGAATGCTCCACATTCGGGTTTCACATGCCACCAACTCCACATTCACAGGCAACTTCAGCGCCACAGCCGTTTTCAGATAGCCCTCAATGCAAAGGCTCTAGACGCAAATATTTGTGTGAGAGCTAATTCAATCAAGGAAACACTGCATGTTGGTGAAGGGCATATTGAAGAAGGATCAGCCGAGTGGTTCTTGTGGGAGAACAACTCCATTTGGCTCACTAGCTTCACACACCATCAGGCTTCCAAGCAGCTCTCAAGGAAACTCAGTTTTCACACTCTATGCTTAGTGCCCTTTGTATGGCTAGGACTGAAATGAACCTGGGAGAGCATCCCACACAAACGAATGCTCCACATGCGGGTTTCACATGCCACCAACTCCACATTCACAGGCAACTTCAGCGCCACAGCCGTTTTCAGATAGCCCTCAATGCAAAGGCTCTAGACGCAAATATTGGTGTGCGAGCTAATTCAATCAAGGAAACACTGCATGTTGGTGAAGGGCATATTGAAGAAGGATCAGCCGAGTGGTTCTTGTGGGAGAACAACTCCATTTGGCTCACTAACTTCACACACCATCAGGCTTCCAAGCAGCTCTCAAGGAAACTCAGTTTTCACACTCTATGCTTAGTGCCCAATGTATGGCTAGGAATGAAATGAACCGGGTAGAGCATCCCACACAAACGAATGCTCCACATGCGGGTTTCACATGCCACCAACTCCACATTCACAGGCAACTTCAGCGCCACAGCCGTTTTCAGATAGCCCTCAATGCAAAGGCTCTAGACGCAAATATTGGTGTGAGAGCTAATTCAATCAAGGAAACACTGCATGTTGGTGAAGGGCATATTGAAGAAGGATCAGCCGAGTGGTTCTTGTGGGAGAACAACTCCATTTGGCTCACTAACTTCACACACCATCAGGCTTCCAAGCAGCTCTCAAGGAAACTCAGTTTTCACACTCTATGCTTAGTGCCCTTTGAGGGCATTATCTAGGAATGAACCTGGTAGAGCATCCCACACAAATGAATGCTCCACATGCGGGTTTCACATGCCACCAACTCCACATTCACAGGCAACTTCAGCGCCACAGCCGTTTTCAGATAGCCCTCAATGCAAAGGCTCTAGACGCAAATATTGGTGTGAGAGCTAATTCAATCAAGGAAACACTGCATGTTGGTGAAGGGCATATTGAAGAAGGATCAGCCGAGTGGTTGTTGTGGGAGAACAACTCCATTTGGCTCACTAGCTTCACACACCATCAGGCTTCCAAGCAGCTCTCAAGGAAACTCAGTTTTCACACTCTATGCTTAGTGCCCTTTGAGTGCTTTATCTAGGAATGAACCTGGTAGAGCATCCCACACAAACGAATGCTCCACATGCGGGTTTCACATGCCACCAACTCCACATTCACAGGCAACTTCATCGCCACAGCCGTTTTCAGATAGCCCTCAATGCAAAGGCACTAGACGCAAATATTGGTGTGAGAGCTAATTCAATCAAGGAAACACTGCATGTTGGTGAAGGGCATATTGAAGAAGGATCAGCCGAGTGGTTCTTGTGGGAGAACAACTCCATTTGGCTCACTAACTTCACACACCATCAGGCTTCCAAGCAGCTCTCAAGGAAACTCAGTTTTCACACTCTATGCTTAGTGCCCTTTGTATGGCTAGGACTGAAATGATCCTGGTAGAGCATCCCACACAAACGAATGCTCCACATGCGGGTTTCACATGCCACCAACTCCACATTCACAGGCAACTTCAGCGCCACAGCCGTTTTCAGATAGCCCTCAATGCAAAGGCTCTAGACGCAAATATTGGTGTGAGAGCTAATTCAATCAAGGAAACACTGCATGTTGGTGAAGGGCATATTGAAGAAGGATCAGCCGAGTGGTTCTTGTGGGAGAACAACTCCATTTGGCTCACTAACTTCACACACCATCAGGCTTCCAAGCAGCTCTCAAGGAAACTCAGTTTTCACACTCTATGCTTAGTGCCCTTTGAATGCATTATCTAGGAATGAACCTGGTAGAGCATCCCACACAAACGAATGCTCCACATGCGGGTTTCACATGCCACCAACTCCACATTCACAGGCAACTTCAGCGCCACAGCCGTTTTCAGATAGCCCTCAATGCAAAGGCTCTAGACGCAAATATTGGTGTGAGAGCTAATTCAATCAAGGAAACACTGCATGTTGGTGAAGGGCATATTGAAGAAGGATCAACCGAGTGGTTCTTGTGGGAGAACAACTCCATTTGGCTCACTAACTTCACACACCATCAGGCTTCCAAGCAGCTCTCAAGGAAACTCAGTTTTCACACTCTATGCTTAGAGCCCTTTGTATGGCTAGGACTGAAATGAACCTGCTAGAGCATCCCACACAAACGAATGCTCCACATGCGGGTTTCACATGCCACCAACTCCACATTCACAGGCAACTTCAGCGCCACAGCCGTTTTCAGATAGCCCTCAATGCAAAGGCACTAGACGCAAATATTGGTGTGAGAGCTAATTCAATCAAGGAAACACTGCATGTTGGTGAAGGGCATATTGAAGAAGGATCAGCCGAGTGGTTGTTGTGGGAGAACAACTCCATTTGGCTCACTAGCTTCAAACACGATCAGGCTTCCAAGCATATCTCAAGGAAACTCAGTTTTCACACTCTATGCTTAGTGCCCTTTGTATGGCTAGGACTGAAATGAACCTGGTAGAGCATCCCACACAAACGAATGCTCCACATGCGGGTTTCACATGCCACCAACTCCACATTCACAGGCAACTTCAGCGCCACAGCCGTTTTCAGATAGCCCTCAATGCAAAGGCTCTAGACGCAAATATTGGTGTGAGAGCTAATTCAATCAAGGAAACACTGCATGTTGGTGAAGGGCATATTGAAGAAGGATCAGCCGAGTGGTTCTTGTGGGAGAACAACTCCATTTGGCTCACTAACTTCACACACCATCAGGCTTCCAAGCAGCTCTCAAGGAAACTCAGTTTTCACACTCTATGCTTAGTGCCCTTTGTATGGCTAGGACTGAAATGAACCTGGTAGAGCATCCCACACAAACGAATGCTCCACATGCGGGTTTCACATGCCACCAACTCCACATTCACAGGCAACTTCAGCGCCACAGCCGTTTTCAGATAGCCCTCAATGCAAAGGCACTAGACGCAAATATTGGTGTGAGAGCTAATTCAATCAAGGAAACACTGCATGTTGGTGAAGGGCATATTGAAGAAGGATCAGCCGAGTGGTTCTTGTGGGAGAACAACTCCATTTGGCTCACTAACTTCACACACCATCAGGCTTCCAAGCAGCTCTCAAGGAAACTCAGTTTTCACACTCTATGCTTAGTGCCCTTTGAGTGCATTATCTAGGAATGAACCTGGTAGAGCATCCCACACAAACGAATGCTCCACATGAGGGTTTCACATGCCACCAACTCCACATTCACAGGCAACTTCAACGCCACAGCCGTTTTCAGATAGCCCTCAATGCAAAGGCTCTAGACGCAAATATTGGTGTGCGAGCTAATTCAATCAAGGAAACACTGCATGTTGGTGAAGGGCATATTGAAGAAGGATCAGCCGAGTGGTTCTTGTGGGAGAACAACTCCATTTGGCTCACTAACTTCACACAGCATCAGGCTTCCAAGCAGCTCTCAAGGAAACTCAGTTTTCACACTCTATGCTTAGTGCTCTTTGTGTGCTTTGGACTGAAATGAAGCTTGGTCAGCATCCCACACAAACGAATGCTCCACATGCGGGTTTCACATGCCACCAACTCCACATTCACAGGCAACTTCAGCGCCAAAGCCGTTTTCAGATAGCCCTCAATGCAAAGGCTCTAGACGCAAATATTGGTGTGAGAGCTAATTCAATCAAGGAAACACTGCATGTTGGTGAAGGGCATATTGAAGAAGGATCAGCTGAGTGGTTCTTGTGGGAGAACAACTCCATTTGGCTCACTAACTTCACACACCATCAGGCTTCCAAGCAGCTCTCAAGGAAACTCAGTTTTCACACTTTATGCTTAGTGCCCTTTGTATGGCTAGGACTGAAATGAACCGGGTAGAGCATCCCACACAAACGAATGCTCCACATGCGGGTTTCACATGCCACCAACTCCACATTCACAGGCAACTTCAGCGCCACAGCCGTTTTCAGATAGCCCTCAATGCAAAGGCTCTAGACGCAAATATTGGTGTGAGAGCTAATTCAATCAAGGAAACACTGCATGTTGGTGAAGGGCATATTGAAGAAGGATCAGCCGAGTGGTTCTTGTGGGAGAACAACTCCATTTGGCTCACTAACTTCACACAGCATCAGGCTTCCAAGCAGCTCTCAAGGAAACTCAGTTTTCACACTCTATGCTTAGTGCCCTTTGTATGGCTAGGACTGAAATGAAGCTTGGTCAGCATCCCACACAAACGAATGCTCCACATGCGGGTTTCACATGCCAGCAACTCCACATTCACAGGCAACTTCAGCGCCACAGCCGTTTTCAGATAGCCCTCAATGCAAAGGCTCTAGACGCAAATATTGGTGTGAGAGCTAATTCAATCAAGGAAACACTGCATGTTGGTGAAGGGCATATTGAAGAAGGATCAGCCGAGTGGTTCTTGTGGGAGAACAACTCCATTTGGCTCACTAACTTCACACACCATCAGGCTTCCAAGCAGCTCTCAAGGAAACTCAGTTTTCACACTCTATGCTTAGTGCCCTTTGTATGGCTAGGACTGAAATGAACCTGGTAGAGCATCCCACACAAACGAATGCTCCACATGCGGGTTTCACATGCCACCAACTCCACATTCACAGGCAACTTCAGCGCCACAGCCGTTTTCAGATAGCCCTCAATGCAAAGGCTCTAGACGCAAATATTGGTGTGAGAGCTAATTCAATCAAGGAAACACTGCATGTTGGTGAAGGGCATATTGAAGAAGGATCAGCCGAGTGGTTCTTGTGGGAGAACAACTCCATTTGGCTCACTAACTTCACACACCATCAGGCTTCCAAGCAGCTCTCAAGGAAACTCAGTTTTCACACTCTATGCTTAGTGCCCTTTGAGTGCATTATCTAGGAATGAACCTGGTAGAGCATCCCACACAAACGAATGCTCCACATGCGGGTTTCACATGCCACCAACTCCACATTCACAGGCAACTTCAACGCCACAGCCGTTTTCAGATAGCCCTCAATGCAAAGGCTCTAGACGCAAATATTGGTGTGCGAGCTAATTCAATCAAGGAAACACTGCATGTTGGTGAAGGGCATATTGAAGAAGGATCAGCCGAGTGGTTCTTGTGGGAGAACAACTCCATTTGGCTCACTAACTTCACACACCATCAGGCTTCCAAGCAGCTCTCAAGGAAACTCAGTTTTCACACTCTATGCTTAGTGCTCTTTGTGTGCTTTGGACTGAAATGAAGCTTGGTCAGCATCCCACACAAACGAATGCTCCACATGCGGGTTTCACATGCCACCAACTCCACATTCACAGGCAACTTCAGCGCCAAAGCCGTTTTCAGATAGCCCTCAATGCAAAGGCTCTAGACGCAAATATTGGTGTGAGAGCTAATTCAATCAAGGAAACACTGCATGTTGGTGAAGGGCATATTACAGAAGGATCAGCTGAGTGGTTCTTGTGGGAGAACAACTCCATTTGGCTCACTAACTTCACACACCATCAGGCTTCCAAGCAGCTCTCAAGGAAACTCAGTTTTCACACTTTATGCTTAGTGCCCTTTGTATGGCTAGGACTGAAATGAACCGGGTAGAGCATCCCACACAAACGAATGCTCCACATGCGGGTTTCACATGCCACCAACTCCACATTCACAGGCAACTTCAGCGCCACAGCCGTTTTCAGATAGCCCTCAATGCAAAGGCTCTAGACGCAAATATTGGTGTGAGAGCTAATTCAATCAAGGAAACAATGCATGTTGGTGAAGGGCATATTGAAGAAGGATCAGCCGAGTGGTTCTTGTGGGAGAACAACTCCATTTGGCTCACTAACTTCACACAGCATCAGGCTTCCAAGCAGCTCTCAAGGAAACTCAGTTTTCACACTCTATGCTTAGTGCCCTTTGTATGGCTAGGACTGAAATGAAGCTTGGTCAGCATCCCACACAAACGAATGCTCCACATGCGGGTTTCACATGCCAGCAACTCCACATTCACAGGCAACTTCAGCGCCACAGCCGTTTTCAGATAGCCCTCAATGCAAAGGCTCTAGACGCAAATATTGGTGTGAGAGCTAATTCAATCAAGGAAACACTGCATGTTGGTGAAGGGCATATTGAAGAAGGATCAGTCGAGTGGTTCTTGTGGGAGAACAACTCCATTTGGCTCACTAACTTCACACACCATCAGGCTTCCAAGCAGCTCTCAAGGAAACTCAGTTTTCACACTCTATGCTTAGTGCCCTTTGAGTGCATTATCTAGGAATGAACCTGGTAGAGCATCCCACACAAACGAATGCTCCACATGAGGGTTTCACATGCCACCAACTCCACATTCACAGGCAACTTCAGCGCCACAGCCGTTTTCAGATAGCCCTCAATGCAAAGGCTCTAGACGCAAATATTGGTGTGAGAGCTAATTCAATCAAGGAAACACTGCATGTTGGTGAAGGGCATATTGAAGGAGGATCAGCCGAGTGGTTCTTGTGGGAGAACAACTCCATTTGGCTCACTAACTTCACACACCATCAGGCTTCCAAGCAGCTCTCAAGGAAACTCAGTTTTCACACTCTATGCTTAGTGCTCTTTGTGTGCTTTGGACTGAAATGAAGCTTGGTCAGCATCCCACACAAACGAATGCTCCACATGCGGGTTTCACATGCCACCAACTCCACATTCACAGGCAACTTCAGCGCCACAGCCGTTTTCAGATAGCCCTCAATGCAAAGGCTCTAGACGCAAATATTGGTGTGAGAGCTAATTCAATCAAGGAAACACTGCATGTTGGTGAAGGGCATATTGAAGAAGGATCAGCCGAGTGGTTCTTGTGGGAGAACAACTCCATTTGGCTCACTAACTTCACACACCATCAGGCTTCCAAGCAGCTCTCAAGGAAACTCAGTTTTCACACTCTATGCTTAGTGCCCTTTGAGTGCATTATCTAGGAAAGAACCTGGTAGAGCATCCCACACAAACGAATGCTCCACATGCGGGTTTCACATGCCACCAACTCCACATTCACAGGCAACTTCAGCGCCACAGCCGTTTTCAGATAGCCCTCAATGCAAAGGCTCTAGACGCAAATATTGGTGTGAGAGCTAATTCAATCAAGGAAACACTGCATGGTGGTGAAGGGCATATTGAAGAAGGATCAGCCGAGTGGTTCTTGTGGGAGAACAACTCCATTTGGCTCACTAACTTCACACACCATCAGGCTTCCAAGCAGCTCTCAAGGAAACTCAGTTTTCACACTCTATGCTTAGTGCCCTTTGTATGGCTAGGACTGAAAAGAACCTGGTAGAGCATCCCACCCAAACTAATGCTCCACATGAGGGTTTCACATGCCACCAACTCCACATTCACAGGCAACTTCAGCGCCACAGCCGTTTTCAGATAGCCCTCAATGCAAAGGCTCTAGACGCAAATATTGTTGTGAGAGCTAATTCAATCAAGGAAACACTGCATGTTGGTGAAGGGCATATTGAAGAAGGATCAGCCGAGTGGTTCTTGTGGGAGAACAACTCCATTTGGCTCACTAGCTTCACACACCATCAAGCTTCCAAGCAGCTCTCAAGGAAACTCAGTTTTCACACTCTATGCTTAGTGCCCTTTGTATGGCTAGGACTGAAATGAACCTGGTAGAGCATCCCACACAAATGAATGCTCCACATGCGGGTTTCACATGCCACCAACTCCACATTCACAGGCAACTTCAGCGCCACAGCCGTTTTCAGATAGCCCTCAATGCAAAGGCTCTAGACGCAAATATTGGTGTGAGAGCTAATTCAATCAAGGAAACACTGCATGTTGGTGAAGGGCATATTGAAGAAGGATCAGCCGAGTGGTTCTTGTGGGAGAACAACTCCATTTGGCTCACTAACTTCACACACCATCAGGCTTCCAAGCAGCTCTCAAGGAAACTCAGTTTTCACACTGTATGCTTAGTGCCCTTTGTATGGCTAGGACTGAAATGAAGCTTGGTCAGCATCCCACACAAACGAATGCTCCACATGCGGGTTTCACATGCCAGCAACTCCACATTCACAGGCAACTTCAGCGCCACAGCCGTTTTCAGATAGCCCTCAATGCAAAGGCTCTAGACGCAAATATTGGTGTGAGAGCTAATTCAATCAAGGAAACAATGCATGTTGGTGAAGGGCATATTGAAGAAGGATCAGCCGAGTGGTTCTTGTGGGAGAACAACTCCATTTGGCTCACTAACTTCACACACCATCAGGCTTCCAAGCAGCTCTCAAGGAAACTCAGTTTTCACACTCTATGCTTAGTGCCCTTTGAGTGCATTATCTAGGAAAGAACCTGGTAGAGCATCCCACACAAACGAATGCTCCACATGCGGGTTTCACATGCCACCAACTCCACATTCACAGGCAACTTCAGCGCCACAGCCGTTTTCAGATAGCCCTCAATGCAAAGGCTCTAGACGCAAATATTGGTGTGAGAGCTAATTCAATCAAGGAAACACTGCATGGTGGTGAAGGGCATATTGAAGAAGGATCAGCCGAGTGGTTCTTGTGGGAGAACAACTCCATTTGGCTCACTAACTTCACACACCATCAGGCTTCCAAGCAGCTCTCAAGGAAACTCAGTTTTCACACTCTATGCTTAGTGCCCTTTGTATGGCTAGGACTGAAAAGAACCTGGTAGAGCATCCCACCCAAACTAATGCTCCACATGAGGGTTTCACATGCCACCAACTCCACATTCACAGGCAACTTCAGCGCCACAGCCGTTTTCAGATAGCCCTCAATGCAAAGGCTCTAGACGCAAATATTGTTGTGAGAGCTAATTCAATCAAGGAAACACTGCATGTTGGTGAAGGGCATATTGAAGAAGGATCAGCCGAGTGGTTCTTGTGGGAGAACAACTCCATTTGGCTCACTAGCTTCACACACCATCAAGCTTCCAAGCAGCTCTCAAGGAAACTCAGTTTTCACACTCTATGCTTAGTGCCCTTTGTATGGCTAGGACTGAAATGAACCTGGTAGAGCATCCCACACAAATGAATGCTCCACATGCGGGTTTCACATGCCACCAACTCCACATTCACAGGCAACTTCAGCGCCACAGCCGTTTTCAGATAGCCCTCAATGCAAAGGCTCTAGACGCAAATATTGGTGTGAGAGCTAATTCAATCAAGGAAACACTGCATGTTGGTGAAGGGCATATTGAAGAAGGATCAGCCGAGTGGTTCTTGTGGGAGAACAACTCCATTTGGCTCACTAACTTCACACACCATCAGGCTTCCAAGCAGCTCTCAAGGAAACTCAGTTTTCACACTCTATGCTTAGTGCCCTTTGTATGGCTAGGACTGAAATGAAGCTTGGTCAGCATCCCACACAAACGAATGCTCCACATGCGGGTTTCACATGCCACCAACTCCACATTCACAGGCAACTTCAACGCCACAGCCGTTTTCAGATAGCCCTCAATGCAAAGGCTCTAGACGCAAATATTGGTGTGAGAGCTAATTCAATCAAGGAAACACTGCATGTTGGTGAAGGGCATATTGAAGGAGGATCAGCCGAGTGGTTCTTGTGGGAGAACAACTCCATTTGGCTCACTAACTTCACACACCATCAGGCTTCCAAGCAGCTCTCAAGGAAACTCAGTTTTCACACTCTATGCTTAGTGCCCTTTGTATGGCTAGGACTGAAATGAAGCTTGGTCAGCATCCCACACAAACGAATGCTCCACATGCGGGTTTCACATGCCACCAACTCCACATTCACAGGCAACTTCAGCGCCACAGCCGTTTTCAGATAGCCCTCAATGCAAAGGCTCTAGACGCAAATATTGGTGTGAGAGCTAATTCAATCAAGGAAACACTGCATGTTGGTGAAGGGCATATTGAAGAAGGATCAGTCGAGTGGTTCTTGTGGGAGAACAACTCCATTTGGCTCACTAACTTCACACACCATCAGGCTTCCAAGCAGCTCTCAAGGAAACTCAGTTTTCACACTCTATGCTTAGTGCCCTTTGAGTGCATTATCTAGGAATGAACCTGGTAGAGCATCCCACACAAACGAATGCTCCACATGCGGGTTTCACATGCCACCAACTCCACATTCACAGGCAACTTCAATGCCACAGCCGTTTTCAGATAGCCCTCAATGCAAAGGCTCTAGACGCAAATATTGGTGTGAGAGCTAATTCAATCAAGGAAACACTGCATGTTGGTGAAGGGCATATTGAAGGAGGATCAGCCGAGTGGTTCTTGTGGGAGAACAACTCCATTTGGCTCACTAACTTCACACACCATCAGGCTTCCAAGCAGCTCTCAAGGAAACTCAGTTTTCACACTCTATGCTTAGTGCTCTTTGTGTGCTTTGGACTGAAATGAAGCTTGGTCAGCATCCCACACAAACGAATGCTCCACATGCGGGTTTCACATGCCACCAACTCCACATTCACAGGCAACTTCAGCGCCACAGCCGTTTTCAGATAGCCCTCAATGCAAAGGCTCTAGACGCAAATATTGGTGTGAGAGCTAATTCAATCAAGGAAACACTGCATGTTGGTGAAGGGCATATTGAAGGAGGATCAGCCGAGTGGTTCTTGTGGGAGAACAACTCCATTTGGCTCACTAACTTCACACACCATCAGGCTTCCAAGCAGCTCTCAAGGAAACTCAGTTTTCACACTCTATGCTTAGTGCTCTTTGTGTGCTTTGGACTGAAATGAAGCTTGGTCAGCATCCCACACAAACGAATGCTCCACATGCGGGTTTCACATGCCACCAACTCCACATTCACAGGCAACTTCAGCGCCACAGCCGTTTTCAGATAGCCCTCAATGCAAAGGCTCTAGACGCAAATATTGGTGTGAGAGCTAATTCAATCAAGGAAACACTGCATGTTGGTGAAGGGCATATTGAAGAAGGATCAGCCGAGTGGTTCTTGTGGGAGAACAATTCCATTTGGCTCACTAGCTTCACACACCATCAAGCTTCCAAGCAGCTCTCAAGGAAACTCAGTTTTCACACTCTATGCTTAGTGCCCTTTGTATGGCTAGGACTGAAATGAACCTGGTAGAGCATCCCACACAAATGAATGCTCCACATGCGGGTTTCACATGCCACCAACTCCACATTCACAGGCAACTTCAGCGCCACAGCCGTTTTCAGATAGCCCTCAATGCAAAGGCTCTAGACGCAAATATTGGTGTGAGAGCTAATTCAATCAAGGAAACACTGCATGTTGGTGAAGGGCATATTGAAGAAGGATCAGCCGAGTGGTTCTTGTAGGAGAACAACTCCATTTGGCTCACTAACTTCACACACCATCAGGCTTCCAAGCAGCTCTCAAGGAAACTCAGTTTTCACACTCTATGCTTAGTGCCCTTTGAGTGCATTATCTAGGAAAGAACCTGGTAGAGCATCCCACACAAACGAATGCTCCACATGCGGGTTTCACATGCCACCAACTCCACATTCACAGGCAACTTCAGCGCCACAGCCGTTTTCAGATAGCCCTCAATGCAAAGGCTCTAGACGCAAATATTAGTGTGAGAGCTAATTCAATCAAGGAAACACTGCATGTTGGTGAAGGGCATATTGAAGAAGGATCAGCCGAGTGGTTCTTGTGGGAGAACAACTCCATTTGGCTCACTAGCTTCACACACCATCAAGCTTCCAAGCAGCTCTCAAGGAAACTCAGTTTTCACACTCTATGCTTAGTGCCCTTTGTATGGCTAGGACTGAAATGAACCTGGTAGAGCATCCCACACAAATGAATGCTCCACATGCGGGTTTCACATGCCACCAACTCCACATTCACAGGCAACTTCAGCGCCACAGCCGTTTTCAGATAGCCCTCAATGCAAAGGCTAGACGTAAATATTGGTGTGAGAGCTAATTCAATCAAGGAAACACTGCATGTTGGTGAAGGGCATATTGAAGAAGGATCAGCCGAGTGGTTCTTGTGGGAGAACAACTCCATTTGGCTCACTAACTTCACACACCATCAGGCTTCCAAGCAGCTCTCAAGGAAACTCAGTTTTCACACTCTATGCTTAGTGCCCTTTGTATGGCTAGGACTGAAATGAACCTGGTAGAGCATCCCACACAAACGAATGCTCCACATGCGGGTTTCACATGCCACCACCTCCACATTCACTGGCAACTTCAGCGCCACAGCCGTTTTCAGATAGCCCTCAATGCAAAGGCTCTAGACGCAAATATTGGTGTGAGAGCTAATTCAATCAAGGAAACACTGCATGTTGGTGAAGGGCATATTGAAGAAGGATCAGTCGAGTGGTTCTTTTGGGAGAACAACTCCATTTGGCTCACTAACTTCACACACCATCAGGCTTCCAAGCAGCTCTCAAGGAAACTCAGTTTTCACACTCTATGCTTAGTGCCCTTTGAGTGCATTATCTAGGAATGAACCTGGTAGAGCATCCCACAGAAACGAATGCTCCACATGCAGGTTTCACATGCCACCAACTCCACATTCACAGGCAACTTCAGCGCCACAGCCGTTTTCAGATAGCCCTCAATGCAAAGGCTCTAGACGCAAATATTGGTGTGAGAGCTAATTCAATCAAGGAAACACTGCATGTTGGTGAAGGGCATATTGAAGAAGGATCAGCCGAGTGGTTCTTGTGGGAGAACAACTCCATTTGGCTCACTAGCTTCACACACCATCAGGCTTCCAAACAGCTCTCAAGGAAACTCAGTTTTCACACTCTATGCTTAGTGCCCTTTGTATGGCTAGGACTGAAATGAACCTGGTAGAGCATGCCACACAAACGAATGCTCCACATGCGGGTTTCACATGCCACCAACTCCACATTCACAGGCAACTTCAGCGCCACAGCCGTTTTCAGATAGCCCTCAATGCAAAGGCTCTAGACGCAAATATTGGTGTGAGAGCTAATTCAATCAAGGAAACACTGCATGTTGGTGAAGGGCATATTGAAGAAGGATCAGCCGAGTGGTTCTTGTGGGAGAACAACTCCATTTGGCTCACTAGCTTCACACACCATCAGGCTTCCAAGCAGCTCTCAAGGAAACTCAGTTTTCACACTCTATGCTTAGTGCTCTTTGTGTGCTTAGGACTGAAATGAAGCTTGGTCAGCATCCCACACAAACGAATGCTCCACATGCGGGTTTCACATGCCACCAACTCCACATTCACAGGCAACTTCAGCGCCACAGCCGTTTTCAGATAGCCCTCAATGCAAAGGCTCTAGACGCAAATATTGGTGTGAGAGCTAATTCAATCAAGGAAACACTGCATGTTGGTGAAGGGCATATTGAAGAAGGATCAGCCGAGTGGTTCTTGTGGGAGAACAACTCCATTTGGCTCACTAACTTCACACACCATCAGGCTTCCAAGCAGCTCTCAAGGAAACTCAGTTTTCACACTCTATGCTTAGTGCCCTTTGTATGGCTAGGACTGAAATGAACCTGGTAGAGCATGCCACACAAACGAATGCTCCACATGCGGGTTTCACATGCCACCAACTCTACATTCACAGGCAACTTCAGCGCCACAGCCGTTTTCAGATAGCCCTCAATGCAAAGGCTCTAGACGCAAATATTGGTGTGAGAGCTAATTCAATCAAGGAAACACTGCATGTTGGTGAAGGGCATATTGAAGAAGGATCAGCCGAGTGGTTCTTGTGGGAGAACAACTCCATTTGGCTCACTAGCTTCACACACCATCAGGCTTCCAAGCAGCTCTCAAGGAAACTCAGTTTTCACACTCTATGCTTAGTGCTCTTTGTGTGCTTAGGACTGAAATGAAGCTTGGTCAGCATCCCACACAAACAAATGCTCCACATGCGGGTTTCACATGCCACCAACTCCACATTCACAGGCAACTTCAGCGCCACAGCCGTTTTCAGATAGCCCTCAATGCAAAGGCTCTAGACGCAAATATTGGTGTGCGAGCTAATTCAATCAAGGAAACACTGCATGTTGGTGAAGGGCATATTGAAGAAGGATCAGCCGAGTGGTTCTTGTGGGAGAACAACTCCATTTGGCTCACTAACTTCACACACCATCAGGCTTCCAAGCAGCTCTCAAGGAAACTCAGTTTTCACACTCTATGCTTAGTGCCCTTTGTATGGCTAGGACTGAAAAGAACCTGGTAGAGCATCCCACCCAAACTAATGCTCCACATGAGGGTTTCACATGCCTCCAACTCCACATTCACAGGCAACTTCAGCGCCACAGCCGTTTTCAGATAGCCCTCAATGCAAAGGCTCTAGACGCAAATATTGTTGTGAGAGCTAATTCAATCAAGGAAACACTGCATGTTGGTGAAGGGCATATTGAAGAAGGATCAGCCGAGTGGTTCTTGTGGGAGAACAACTCCATTTGGCTCACTAACTTCACACACCATCAGGCTTCCAAGCAGCTCTCAAGGAAACTCAGTTTTCACACTCTATGCTTAGTGCCCTTTGTATGGCTAGGACTGAAATGAACCTGGTAGAGCATCCCACACAAACGAATGCTCCACATGCAGGTTTCACATGCCACCAACTCCACATTCACAGGCAACTTCAGCGCCACAGCCGTTTTCAGATAGCCCTCAATGCAAAGGCTCTAGACGCCAATATTGGTGTGAGAGCTAATTCAATCAAGGAAACACTGCATGTTGGTGAAGGGCATATTGAAGAAGGATCAGCCGAGTGGTTCTTGTGGGAGAACAACTCCATTTGGCTCACTAGCTTCACACACCATCAGGCTTTCAAACAGCTCTCAAGGAAACTCAGTTTTCACACTCTATGCTTAGTGCCCTTTGTATGGCTAGGACTGAAATGAACCTGGTAGAGCATGCCACACAAACGAATGCTCCACATGCGGGTTTCACATGCCACCAACTCCACATTCACAGGCAACTTCAGCGCCACAGCCGTTTTCAGATAGCCCTCAATGCAAAGGCTCTAGACGCAAATATTGGTGTGAGAGCTAATTCAATCAAGGAAACACTGCATGTTGGTGAAGGGCATATTGAAGAAGGATCAGCCGAGTGGTTCTTGTGGGAGAACAACTCCATTTGGCTCACTAGCTTCACACACCATCAGGCTTCCAAGCAGCTCTCAAGGAAACTCAGTTTTCACACTCTATGCTTAGTGCTCTTTGTGTGCTTAGGACTGAAATGAAGCTTGGTCAGCATCCCACACAAACGAATGCTCCACATGCGGGTTTCACATGCCACCAACTCCACATTCACAGGCAACTTCAGCGCCACAGCCGTTTTCAGATAGCCCTCAATGCAAAGGCTCTAGACGCAAATATTGGTGTGAGAGCTAATTCAATCAAGGAAACACTGCATGTTGGTGAAGGGCATATTGAAGAAGGATCAGCCGAGTGGTTCTTGTGGGAGAACAACTCCATTTGGCTCACTAACTTCACACACCATCAGGCTTCCAAGCAGCTCTCAAGGAAACTCAGTTTTCACACTCTATGCTTAGTGCCCTTTGTATGGCTAGGACTGAAATGAACCTGGTAGAGCATGCCACACAAACGAATGCTCCACATGCGGGTTTCACATGCCACCAACTCTACATTCACAGGCAACTTCAGCGCCACAGCCGTTTTCAGATAGCCCTCAATGCAAAGGCTCTAGACGCAAATATTGGTGTGAGAGCTAATTCAATCAAGGAAACACTGCATGTTGGTGAAGGGCATATTGAAGAAGGATCAGCCGAGTGGTTCTTGTGGGAGAACAACTCCATTTGGCTCACTAGCTTCACACACCATCAGGCTTCCAAGCAGCTCTCAAGGAAACTCAGTTTTCACACTCTATGCTTAGTGCTCTTTGTGTGCTTAGGACTGAAATGAAGCTTGGTCAGCATCCCACACAAACGAATGCTCCACATGCGGGTTTCACATGCCACCAACTCCACATTCACAGGCAACTTCAGCGCCACAGCCGTTTTCAGATAGCCCTCAATGCAAAGGCTCTAGACGCAAATATTGGTGTGCGAGCTAATTCAATCAAGGAAACACTGCATGTTGGTGAAGGGCATATTGAAGAAGGATCAGCCGAGTGGTTCTTGTGGGAGAACAACTCCATTTGGCTCACTAACTTCACACACCATCAGGCTTCCAAGCAGCTCTCAAGGAAACTCAGTTTTCACACTCTATGCTTAGTGCCCTTTGTATGGCTAGGACTGAAATGAAGCTTGGTCAGCATCCCACACAAACGAATGCTCCACATGCGGGTTTCACATGCCACCAACTCCACATTCACAGGCAACTTCAGCGCCACAGCCGTTTTCAGATAGCCCTCAATGCAAAGGCTCTAGACGCAAATATTGGTGTGAGAGCTAATTCAATCAAGGAAACACTGCATGTTGGTGAAGGGCATATTGAAGAAGGATCAGTCGAGTGGTTCTTGTGGGAGAACAACTCCATTTGGCTCACTAACTTCACACACCATCAGGCTTCCAAGCAGCTCTCAAGGAAACTCAGTTTTCACACTCTATGCTTAGTGCCCTTTGAGTGCATTATCTAGGAATGAACCTGGTAGAGCATCCCACACAAACGAATGCTCCACATGCGGGTTTCACATGCCACCAACTCCACATTCACAGGCAACTTCAACGCCACAGCCGTTTTCAGATAGCCCTCAATGCAAAGGCTCTAGACGCAAATATTGGTGTGAGAGCTAATTCAATCAAGGAAACACTGCATGTTGGTGAAGGGCATATTGAAGGAGGATCAGCCGAGTGGTTCTTGTGGGAGAACAACTCCATTTGGCTCACTAACTTCACACACCATCAGGCTTCCAAGCAGCTTTCAAGGAAACTCAGTTTTCACACTCTATGCTTAGTGCTCTTTGTGTGCTTTGGACTGAAATGAAGCTTGGTCAGCATCCCACACAAACGAATGCTCCACATGCGGGTTTCACATGCCACCAACTCCACATTCACAGGCAACTTCAGCGCCACAGCCGTTTTCAGATAGCCCTCAATGCAAAGGCTCTAGACGCAAATATTGGTGTGAGAGCTAATTCAATCAAGGAAACACTGCATGTTGGTGAAGGGCATATTGAAGGAGGATCAGCCGAGTGGTTCTTGTGGGAGAACAACTCCATTTGGCTCACTAACTTCACACACCATCAGGCTTCCAAGCAGCTCTCAAGGAAACTCAGTTTTCACACTCTATGCTTAGTGCTCTTTGTGTGCTTTGGACTGAAATGAAGCTTGGTCAGCATCCCACACAAACGAATGCTCCACATGCGGGTTTCACATGCCACCAACTCCACATTCACAGGCAACTTCAGCGCCACAGCCGTTTTCAGATAGCCCTCAATGCAAAGGCTCTAGACGCAAATATTGGTGTGAGAGCTAATTCAATCAAGGAAACACTGCATGTTGGTGAAGGGCATATTGAAGAAGGATCAGCCGAGTGGTTCTTGTGGGAGAACAATTCCATTTGGCTCACTAGCTTCACACACCATCAAGCTTCCAAGCAGCTCTCAAGGAAACTCAGTTTTCACACTCTATGCTTAGTGCCCTTTGTATGGCTAGGACTGAAATGAACCTGGTAGAGCATCCCACACAAATGAATGCTCCACATGCGGGTTTCACATGCCACCAAATCCACATTCACAGGCAACTTCAGCGCCACAGCCGTTTTCAGATAGCCCTCAATGCAAAGGCTCTAGACGCAAATATTGGTGTGAGAGCTAATTCAATCAAGGAAACACTGCATGTTGGTGAAGGGCATATTGAAGAAGGATCAGCCGAGTGGTTCTTGTAGGAGAACAACTCCATTTGGCTCACTAACTTCACACACCATCAGGCTTCCAAGCAGCTCTCAAGGAAACTCAGTTTTCACACTCTATGCTTAGTGCCCTTTGAGTGCATTATCTAGGAAAGAACCTGGTAGAGCATCCCACACAAACGAATGCTCCACATGCGGGTTTCACATGCCACCAACTCCACATTCACAGGCAACTTCAGCGCCACAGCCGTTTTCAGATAGCCCTCAATGCAAAGGCTCTAGACGCAAATATTGGTGTGAGAGCTAATTCAATCAAGGAAACACTGCATGTTGGTGAAGGGCATATTGAAGAAGGATCAGCCGAGTGGTTCTTGTGGGAGAACAACTCCATTTGGCTCACTAGCTTCACACACCATCAAGCTTCCAAGCAGCTCTCAAGGAAACTCAGTTTTCACACTCTATGCTTAGTGCCCTTTGTATGGCTAGGACTGAAATGAACCTGGTAGAGCATCCCACACAAATGAATGCTCCACATGCTGGTTTCACATGCCACCAACTCCACATTCACAGGCAACTTTAGCGCCACAGCCGTTTTCAGATAGCCCTCAATGCAAAGGCTAGACGTAAATATTGGTGTGAGAGCTAATTCAATCAAGGAAACACTGCATGTTGGTGAAGGGCATATTGAAGAAGGATCAGCCGAGTGGTTCTTGTGGGAGAACAACTCCATTTGGCTCACTAACTTCACACACCATCAGGCTTCCAAGCAGCTCTCAAGGAAACTCAGTTTTCACACTCTATGCTTAGTGCCCTTTGTATGGCTAGGACTGAAATGAACCTGGTAGAGCATCCCACACAAACGAATGCTCCACATGCGGGTTTCACATGCCACCACCTCCACATTCACTGGCAACTTCAGCGCCACAGCCGTTTTCAGATAGCCCTCAATGCAAAGGCTCTAGACGCAAATATTGGTGTGAGAGCTAATTCAATCAAGGAAACACTGCATGTTGGTGAAGGGCATATTGAAGAAGGATCAGCCGAGTGGTTCTTGTGGGAGAACAACTCCATTTGGCTCACTAACTTCACACACCATCAGGCTTCCAAGCAGCTCTCAAGGAAACTCAGTTTTCACACTCTATGCTTAGTGCCCTTTGTATGGCTAGGACTGAAATGAACCTGGTAGAGCATGCCACACAAACGAATGCTCCACATGCGGGTTTCACATGCCACCAACTCTACATTCACAGGCAACTTCAGCGCCACAGCCGTTTTCAGATAGCCCTCAATGCAAAGGCTCTAGACGCAAATATTGGTGTGAGAGCTAATTCAATCAAGGAAACACTGCATGTTGGTGAAGGGCATATTGAAGAAGGATCAGCCGAGTGGTTCTTGTGGGAGAACAACTCCATTTGGCTCACTAGCTTCACACACCATCAGGCTTCCAAGCAGCTCTCAAGGAAACTCAGTTTTCACACTCTATGCTTAGTGCTCTTTGTGTGCTTAGGACTGAAATGAAGCTTGGTCAGCATCCCACACAAACAAATGCTCCACATGCGGGTTTCACATGCCACCAACTCCACATTCACAGGCAACTTCAGCGCCACAGCCGTTTTCAGATAGCCCTCAATGCAAAGGCTCTAGACGCAAATATTGGTGTGCGAGCTAATTCAATCAAGGAAACACTGCATGTTGGTGAAGGGCATATTGAAGAAGGATCAGCCGAGTGGTTCTTGTGGGAGAACAACTCCATTTGGCTCACTAACTTCACACACCATCAGGCTTCCAAGCAGCTCTCAAGGAAACTCAGTTTTCACACTCTATGCTTAGTGCCCTTTGTATGGCTAGGACTGAAAAGAACCTGGTAGAGCATCCCACCCAAACTAATGCTCCACATGAGGGTTTCACATGCCTCCAACTCCACATTCACAGGCAACTTCAGCGCCACAGCCGTTTTCAGATAGCCCTCAATGCAAAGGCTCTAGACGCAAATATTGTTGTGAGAGCTAATTCAATCAAGGAAACACTGCATGTTGGTGAAGGGCATATTGAAGAAGGATCAGCCGAGTGGTTCTTGTGGGAGAACAACTCCATTTGGCTCACTAACTTCACACACCATCAGGCTTCCAAGCAGCTCTCAAGGAAACTCAGTTTTCACACTCTATGCTTAGTGCCCTTTGTATGGCTAGGACTGAAATGAACCTGGTAGAGCATCCCACACAAACGAATGCTCCACATGCAGGTTTCACATGCCACCAACTCCACATTCACAGGCAACTTCAGCGCCACAGCCGTTTTCAGATAGCCCTCAATGCAAAGGCTCTAGACGCCAATATTGGTGTGAGAGCTAATTCAATCAAGGAAACACTGCATGTTGGTGAAGGGCATATTGAAGAAGGATCAGCCGAGTGGTTCTTGTGGGAGAACAACTCCATTTGGCTCACTAGCTTCACACACCATCAGGCTTTCAAACAGCTCTCAAGGAAACTCAGTTTTCACACTCTATGCTTAGTGCCCTTTGTATGGCTAGGACTGAAATGAACCTGGTAGAGCATGCCACACAAACGAATGCTCCACATGCGGGTTTCACATGCCACCAACTCCACATTCACAGGCAACTTCAGCGCCACAGCCGTTTTCAGATAGCCCTCAATGCAAAGGCTCTAGACGCAAATATTGGTGTGAGAGCTAATTCAATCAAGGAAACACTGCATGTTGGTGAAGGGCATATTGAAGAAGGATCAGCCGAGTGGTTCTTGTGGGAGAACAACTCCATTTGGCTCACTAGCTTCACACACCATCAGGCTTCCAAGCAGCTCTCAAGGAAACTCAGTTTTCACACTCTATGCTTAGTGCTCTTTGTGTGCTTAGGACTGAAATGAAGCTTGGTCAGCATCCCACACAAACGAATGCTCCACATGCGGGTTTCACATGCCACCAACTCCACATTCACAGGCAACTTCAGCGCCACAGCCGTTTTCAGATAGCCCTCAATGCAAAGGCTCTAGACGCAAATATTGGTGTGAGAGCTAATTCAATCAAGGAAACACTGCATGTTGGTGAAGGGCATATTGAAGAAGGATCAGCCGAGTGGTTCTTGTGGGAGAACAACTCCATTTGGCTCACTAACTTCACACACCATCAGGCTTCCAAGCAGCTCTCAAGGAAACTCAGTTTTCACACTCTATGCTTAGTGCCCTTTGTATGGCTAGGACTGAAATGAACCTGGTAGAGCATGCCACACAAACGAATGCTCCACATGCGGGTTTCACATGCCACCAACTCTACATTCACAGGCAACTTCAGCGCCACAGCCGTTTTCAGATAGCCCTCAATGCAAAGGCTCTAGACGCAAATATTGGTGTGAGAGCTAATTCAATCAAGGAAACACTGCATGTTGGTGAAGGGCATATTGAAGAAGGATCAGCCGAGTGGTTCTTGTGGGAGAACAACTCCATTTGGCTCACTAGCTTCACACACCATCAGGCTTCCAAGCAGCTCTCAAGGAAACTCAGTTTTCACACTCTATGCTTAGTGCTCTTTGTGTGCTTAGGACTGAAATGAAGCTTGGTCAGCATCCCACACAAACGAATGCTCCACATGCGGGTTTCACATGCCACCAACTCCACATTCACAGGCAACTTCAGCGCCACAGCCGTTTTCAGATAGCCCTCAATGCAAAGGCTCTAGACGCAAATATTGGTGTGCGAGCTAATTCAATCAAGGAAACACTGCATGTTGGTGAAGGGCATATTGAAGAAGGATCAGCCGAGTGGTTCTTGTGGGAGAACAACTCCATTTGGCTCACTAACTTCACACACCATCAGGCTTCCAAGCAGCTCTCAAGGAAACTCAGTTTTCACACTCTATGCTTAGTGCCCTTTGTATGGCTAGGACTGAAATGAAGCTTGGTCAGCATCCCACACAAACGAATGCTCCACATGCGGGTTTCACATGCCACCAACTCCACATTCACAGGCAACTTCAGCGCCACAGCCGTTTTCAGATAGCCCTCAATGCAAAGGCTCTAGACGCAAATATTGGTGTGAGAGCTAATTCAATCAAGGAAACACTGCATGTTGGTGAAGGGCATATTGAAGAAGGATCAGCCGAGTGGTTCTTGTGGGAGAACAACTCCATTTGGCTCACTAGCTTCACACACCATCAGGCTTCCAAGCAGCTCTCAAGGAAACTCAGTTTTCACACTCTATGCTTAGTGCTCTTTGTGTGCTTAGGACTGAAATGAAGCTTGGTCAGCATCCCACACAAACGAATGCTCCACATGCGGGTTTCACATGCCACCAACTCCACATTCACAGGCAACTTCAGCGCCACAGCCGTTTTCAGATAGCCCTCAATGCAAAGGCTCTAGACGCAAATATTGGTGTGAGAGCTAATTCAATCAAGGAAACACTGCATGTTGGTGAAGGGCATATTGAAGAAGGATCAGCCGAGTGGTTCTTGTGGGAGAACAACTCCATTTGGCTCACTAACTTCACACACCATCAGGCTTCCAAGCAGCTCTCAAGGAAACTCAGTTTTCACACTCTATGCTTAGTGCCCTTTGTATGGCTAGGACTGAAATGAACCTGGTAGAGCATCCCACACAAACGAATGCTCCACATGCAGGTTTCACATGCCACCAACTCCACATTCACAGGCAACTTCAGCGCCACAGCCGTTTTCAGATAGCCCTCAATGCAAAGGCTCTAGACGCAAATATTGGTGTGAGAGCTAATTCAATCAAGGAAACACTGCATGTTGGTGAAGGGCATATTGAAGAAGGATCAGCCGAGTGGTTCTTGTGGGAGAACAACTCCATTTGGCTCACTAGCTTCACACACCATCAGGCTTCCAAACAGCTCTCAAGGAAACTCAGTTTTCACACTCTATGCTTAGTGCCCTTTGTATGGCTAGGACTGAAATGAAGCTTGGTCAGCATCCCACACAAACGAATGCTCCACATGCGGGTTTCACATGCCACCAACTCCACATTCACAGGCAACTTCAGCGCCACAGCCGTTTTCAGATAGCCCTCAATGCAAAGGCTCTAGACGCAAATATTGGTGTGAGAGCTAATTCAATCAAGGAAACACTGCATGTTGGTGAAGGGCATATTGAAGAAGGATCAGTCGAGTGGTTCTTGTGGGAGAACAACTCCATTTGGCTCACTAACTTCACACACCATCAGGCTTCCAAGCAGCTCTCAAGGAAACTCAGTTTTCACACTCTATGCTTAGTGCCCTTTGAGTGCATTATCTAGGAATGAACCTGGTAGAGCATCCCACACAAACGAATGCTCCACATGCGGGTTTCACATGCCACCAACTCCACATTCACAGGCAACTTCAACGCCACAGCCGTTTTCAGATAGCCCTCAATGCAAAGGCTCTAGACGCAAATATTGGTGTGAGAGCTAATTCAATCAAGGAAACACTGCATGTTGGTGAAGGGCATATTGAAGGAGGATCAGCCGAGTGGTTCTTGTGGGAGAACAACTCCATTTGGCTCACTAACTTCACACACCATCAGGCTTCCAAGCAGCTTTCAAGGAAACTCAGTTTTCACACTCTATGCTTAGTGCTCTTTGTGTGCTTTGGACTGAAATGAAGCTTGGTCAGCATCCCACACAAACGAATGCTCCACATGCGGGTTTCACATGCCACCAACTCCACATTCACAGGCAACTTCAGCGCCACAGCCGTTTTCAGATAGCCCTCAATGCAAAGGCTCTAGACGCAAATATTGGTGTGAGAGCTAATTCAATCAAGGAAACACTGCATGTTGGTGAAGGGCATATTGAAGGAGGATCAGCCGAGTGGTTCTTGTGGGAGAACAACTCCATTTGGCTCACTAACTTCACACACCATCAGGCTTCCAAGCAGCTCTCAAGGAAACTCAGTTTTCACACTCTATGCTTAGTGCTCTTTGTGTGCTTTGGACTGAAATGAAGCTTGGTCAGCATCCCACACAAACGAATGCTCCACATGCGGGTTTCACATGCCACCAACTCCACATTCACAGGCAACTTCAGCGCCACAGCCGTTTTCAGATAGCCCTCAATGCAAAGGCTCTAGACGCAAATATTGGTGTGAGAGCTAATTCAATCAAGGAAACACTGCATGTTGGTGAAGGGCATATTGAAGAAGGATCAGCCGAGTGGTTCTTGTGGGAGAACAATTCCATTTGGCTCACTAGCTTCACACACCATCAAGCTTCCAAGCAGCTCTCAAGGAAACTCAGTTTTCACACTCTATGCTTAGTGCCCTTTGTATGGCTAGGACTGAAATGAACCTGGTAGAGCATCCCACACAAATGAATGCTCCACATGCGGGTTTCACATGCCACCAAATCCACATTCACAGGCAACTTCAGCGCCACAGCCGTTTTCAGATAGCCCTCAATGCAAAGGCTCTAGACGCAAATATTGGTGTGAGAGCTAATTCAATCAAGGAAACACTGCATGTTGGTGAAGGGCATATTGAAGAAGGATCAGCCGAGTGGTTCTTGTAGGAGAACAACTCCATTTGGCTCACTAACTTCACACACCATCAGGCTTCCAAGCAGCTCTCAAGGAAACTCAGTTTTCACACTCTATGCTTAGTGCCCTTTGAGTGCATTATCTAGGAAAGAACCTGGTAGAGCATCCCACACAAACGAATGCTCCACATGCGGGTTTCACATGCCACCAACTCCACATTCACAGGCAACTTCAGCGCCACAGCCGTTTTCAGATAGCCCTCAATGCAAAGGCTCTAGACGCAAATATTGGTGTGAGAGCTAATTCAATCAAGGAAACACTGCATGTTGGTGAAGGGCATATTGAAGAAGGATCAGCCGAGTGGTTCTTGTGGGAGAACAACTCCATTTGGCTCACTAGCTTCACACACCATCAAGCTTCCAAGCAGCTCTCAAGGAAACTCAGTTTTCACACTCTATGCTTAGTGCCCTTTGTATGGCTAGGACTGAAATGAACCTGGTAGAGCATCCCACACAAATGAATGCTCCACATGCTGGTTTCACATGCCACCAACTCCACATTCACAGGCAACTTTAGCGCCACAGCCGTTTTCAGATAGCCCTCAATGCAAAGGCTAGACGTAAATATTGGTGTGAGAGCTAATTCAATCAAGGAAACACTGCATGTTGGTGAAGGGCATATTGAAGAAGGATCAGCCGAGTGGTTCTTGTGGGAGAACAACTCCATTTGGCTCACTAACTTCACACACCATCAGGCTTCCAAGCAGCTCTCAAGGAAACTCAGTTTTCACACTCTATGCTTAGTGCCCTTTGTATGGCTAGGACTGAAATGAACCTGGTAGAGCATCCCACACAAACGAATGCTCCACATGCGGGTTTCACATGCCACCACCTCCACATTCACTGGCAACTTCAGCGCCACAGCCGTTTTCAGATAGCCCTCAATGCAAAGGCTCTAGACGCAAATATTGGTGTGAGAGCTAATTCAATCAAGGAAACACTGCATGTTGGTGAAGGGCATATTGAAGAAGGATCAGTCGAGTGGTTCTTTTGGGAGAACAACTCCATTTGGCTCACTAACTTCACACACCATCAGGCTTCCAAGCAGCTCTCAAGGAAACTCAGTTTTCACACTCTATGCTTAGTGCCCTTTGAGTGCATTATCTAGGAATGAACCTGGTAGAGCATCCCACAGAAACGAATGCTCCACATGCAGGTTTCACATGCCACCAACTCCACATTCACAGGCAACTTCAGCGCCACAGCCGTTTTCAGATAGCCCTCAATGCAAAGGCTCTAGACGCAAATATTGGTGTGAGAGCTAATTCAATCAAGGAAACACTGCATGTTGGTGAAGGGCATATTGAAGAAGGATCAGCCGAGTGGTTCTTGTGGGAGAACAACTCCATTTGGCTCACTAGCTTCACACACCATCAGGCTTCCAAGCAGCTCTCAAGGAAACTCAGTTTTCACACTCTATGCTTAGTGCTCTTTGTGTGCTTAGGACTGAAATGAAGCTTGGTCAGCATCCCACACAAACGAATGCTCCACATGCGGGTTTCACATGCCACCAACTCCACATTCACAGGCAACTTCAGCGCCACAGCTGTTTTCAGATAGCCCTCAATGCAAAGGCTCTAGACGCAAATATTGGTGTGAGAGCTAATTCAATCAAGGAAACACTGCATGTTGGTGAAGGGCATATTGAAGAAGGATCAGCCGAGTGGTTCTTGTGGGAGAACAACTCCATTTGGCTCACTAACTTCACACACCATCAGGCTTCCAAGCAGCTCTCAAGGAAACTCAGTTTTCACACTCTACGCTTAGTGCCCTTTGAGTGCATTATCTAGGAAAGAACCTGGTAGAGCATCCCACACAAACGAATGCTCCACATGCGGGTTTCACATGCCACCAACTCCACATTCACAGGCAACTTCAGCGCCACAGCCGTTTTCAGATAGCCCTCAATGCAAAGGCTCTAGACGCAAATATTGGTGTGAGAGCTAATTCAATCAAGGAAACACTGCATGTTGGTGAAGGGCATATTGAAGAAGGATCAGCCGAGTGGTTCTTGTGGGAGAACAACTCCATTTGGCTCACTAACTTCACACACCATCAGGCTTCCAAGCAGCTCTCAAGGAAACTCAGTTTTCACACTCTATGCTTAGTGCCCTTTGTATGGCTAGGACTGAAAAGAACCTGGTAGAGCATCCCACACAAATGAATGCTCCACATGCGGGTTTCACATGCCACCAACTCCACATTCACAGGCAACTTCAGCGCCACAGCCGTTTTCAGATAGCACTCAATGCAAAGGCTCTAGACGCAAATATTGGTGTGAGAGCTAATTCAATCAAGGAAACACTGCATGTTGGTGAAGGGCATATTGAAGAAGGATCAGCCGAGTGGTTCTTGTGGGAGAACAACTCCATTTGGCTCACTAACTTCACACACCATCAGGCTTCCAAGCAGCTCTCAAGGAAACTCAGTTTTCACACTCTATGCTTAGTGCCCTTTGAGTGCATTATCTAGGAATGAACCTGGTAGAGCATCCCACACAAATGAATGCTCCACATGCGGGTTTCACATGCCACCAACTCCACATTCACAGGCAACTTCAGCGCCACAGCCGTTTTCAGATAGCCCTCAATGCAAAGGCTCTAGACGCAAATATTGGTGTGAGAGCTAATTCAATCAAGGAAACACTGCATGTTGGTGAAGGGCATATTGAAGAAGGATCAGCCGAGTGGTTCTTGTGGGAGAACAACTCCATTTGGCTCACTAACTTCACACACCATCAGGCTTCCAAGCAGCTCTCAAGGAAACTCAGTTTTCACACTCTATGCTTAGTGCCCTTTGAGTGCATTATCTAGGAAAGAACCTGGTAGAGCATCCCACACAAACGAATGCTCCACATGCGGGTTTCACATGCCACCAACTCCACATTCACAGGCAACTTCAGCGCCACAGCCGTTTTCAGATAGCCCTCAATGCAAAGGCTCTAGACGCAAATATTGGTGTGAGAGCTAATTCAATCAAGGAAACACTGCATGTTGGTGAAGAGCATATTGAAGAAGGATCAGCCGAGTGGTTCTTGTGGGAGAACAACTCCATTTGGCTCACTAACTTCACACACCATCAGGCTTCCAAGCAGCTCTCAAGGAAACTCAGTTTTCACACTCTATGCTTAGTGCCCTTTGAGTGCATTATCTAGGAATGAACCTGGTAGAGCATCCCACACAAATGAATGCTCCACATGCGGGTTTCACATGCCACCAACTCCACATTCACAGGCAACTTCAGCGCCACAGCCGTTTTCAGATAGCCCTCAATGCAAAGGCTCT
Organism: Ochotona princeps; assembly: GCF_030435755.1. NCBI lineage: Eukaryota > Metazoa > Chordata > Mammalia > Lagomorpha > Ochotonidae > Ochotona > Ochotona princeps. Next base: position 28,996 of record NW_026700131.1, read on the forward strand.
AGACGCAAATATTGGTGTGAGAGCTAATTCAATCAAGGAAACACTGCATGTTGGTGAAGGGCATATTGAAGAAGGATCAGCCGAGTGGTTCTTGTGGGAGTACAACTCATTTGGCTCACTAACTTCACACACCATCAGGCTTCCAAGCAGCTCTCAAGGAAACTCAGTTTTCACACTCTATGCTTAGTGCCCTTTGTATGGCTAGGACTGAAATGAACCTGGTAGAGCATCCCACACAAACGAATGCTCCACATGCGGGTTTCACATGCCACCAACTCCACATTCACAGGCAACTTCAGCGCCACAGCCGTTTTCAGATAGCCCTCAATGCAAAGGCACTAGACGCAAATATTGGTGTGAGAGCTAATTCAATCAAGGAAACACTGCATGTTGGTGAAGGGCATATTGAAGAAGGATCAGCCGAGTGGTTCTTGTGGGAGAACAACTCCATTTGGCTCACTAGCTTCACACACCATCAGGCTTCCAAGCAGCTCTCAAGGAAACTCAGTTTTCACACTCTATGCTTAGTGCTCTTTGTGTTCTTAGGACTGAAATGAAGCTTGGTCAGCATCCCACACAAACGAATCCTCCACATGCGGGTTTCACATGCCACCAACTCCACATTCACAGGCAACTTCAGCGCCACAGCCGTTTTCAGATAGCCCTCAATGCAAAGGCTCTAGACGCAAATATTGGTGTGAGAGCTAATTCAATCAAGGAAACACTGCATGTTGGTGAAGGGCATATTGAAGAAGGATCAGCCGAGTGGTTCTTGTGGGAGAACAACTCCATTTGGCTCACTAACTTCACACACCATCAGGCTTCCAAGCAGCTCTCAAGGAAACTCAGTTTTCACACTCTATGCTTAGTGCCCTTTGAGTGCATTATCTAGGAAAGAACCTGGTAGAGCATCCCACACAAACGAATGCTCCACATGCGGGTTTCACATGCCACCAACTCCACATTCACAGGCAACTTCAGCGCCACAGCCGTTTTCAGATAGCCCTCAATGCAAAGGCTCTAGACGCAAATATTGGTGTGAGAGCTAATTCAATCAAGGAAACACTGCATGTTGGTGAAGGGCATATTGAAGAAGGATCAGCCGAGTGGTTCTTGTGGGAGAACAACTCCATTTGGCTCACTAACTTCACACACCATCAGGCTTCCAAGCAGCTCTCAAGGAAACTCAGTTTTCACACTCTATGCTTAGTGCCCTTTGAGTGCATTATCTAGGAATGAACCTGGTAGAGCATCCCACACAAATGAATGCTCCACATGCGGGTTTCACATGCCACCAACTCCACATTCACAGGCAACTTCAGCGCCACAGCCGTTTTCAGATAGCCCTCAATGCAAAGGCTCTAGACGCAAATATTGGTGTGAGAGCTAATTCAATCAAGGAAACACTGCATGTTGGTGAAGGGCATATTGAAGAAGGATCAGCCGAGTGGTTCTTGTGGGAGTACAACTCATTTGGCTCACTAACTTCACACACCATCAGGCTTCCAAGCAGCTCTCAAGGAAACTCAGTTTTCACACTCTATGCTTAGTGCCCTTTGTATGGCTAGGACTGAAATGAACCTGGTAGAGCATCCCACACAAACGAATGCTCCACATGCGGGTTTCACATGCCACCAACTCCACATTCACAGGCAACTTCAGCGCCACAGCCGTTTTCAGATAGCCCTCAATGCAAAGGCACTAGACGCAAATATTGGTGTGAGAGCTAATTCAATCAAGGAAACACTGCATGTTGGTGAAGGGCATATTGAAGAAGGATCAGCCGAGTGGTTCTTGTGGGAGAACAACTCCATTTGGCTCACTAGCTTCACACACCATCAGGCTTCCAAGCAGCTCTCAAGGAAACTCAGTTTTCACACTCTATGCTTAGTGCTCTTTGTGTGCTTAGGACTGAAATGAAGCTTGGTCAGCATCCCACACAAACGAATCCTCCACATGCGGGTTTCACATGCCACCAACTCCACATTCACAGGCAACTTCAGTGCCACAGCCGTTTTCAGATAGCCCTCAATGCAAAGGCTCTAGACGCAAATATTGGTGTGAGAGCTAATTCAATCAAGGAAACACTGCATGTTGGTGAAGGGCATATTGAAGAAGGATCAGCCGAGTGGTTCTTGTGGGAGAACAACTCCATTTGGCTCACTAACTTCACACACCATCAGGCTTCCAAGCAGCTCTCAAGGAAACTCAGTTTTCACACTCTATGCTTAGTGCCCTTTGTATGGCTAGGACTGAAATGAACCTGGTAGAGCATCCCACACAAACGAATGCTCCACATGCGGGTTTCACATGCCACCAACTCCACATTCACAGGCAACTTCAGCGCCACAGCTGTTTTCAGATAGCCCTCAATGCAAAGGCTCTAGACGCAAATATTGGTGTGAGAGCTAATTCAATCAAGGAAACACTGCATGTTGGTGAAGGGCATATTGAAGAAGGATCAGCCAGGTGGTTCTTGTGGGAGAACAACTCCATTTGGCTCACTAGCTTCACACACCATCAGGCTTCCAAGCAGCTCTCAAGGAAACTCAGTTTTCACACTCTATGCTTAGTGCCCTTTGAGTGCATTATCTAGGAATGAACTTGGTAGAGCATCCCACACAAACGAATGCTCCACATGCGGGTTTCACATGCCACCAACTCCACATTCACAGGCAACTTCAGCGCCACAGCCGTTTTCAGATAGCCCTCAATGCAAAGGCTCTAGACGCAAATATTGGTGTGAGAGCTAATTCAATCAAGGAAACACTGCATGTTGGTGAAGGGCATATTGAAGAAGGATCAGCCGAGTGGTTCTTGTGGGAGAACAACTCCATTTGGCTCACTAACTTCACACACCATCAGGCTTCCAAGCAGCTCTCAAGGAAACTCAGGTTTCACACTCTATGCTTAGTGCCCTTTGTATGGCTAGGACTGAAATGAACCTGGTAGAGCATCCCACACAAACGAATGCTCCACATGCGGGTTTCACATGCCACCAACTCCACATTCACAGGCAACTTCAGCGCCACAGCCGTTTTCAGATAGCCCTCAATGCAAAGGCTCTAGACGCAAATATTGGTGTGAGAGCTAATTCAATCAAGGAAACACTGCATGTTGGTTGAGGGCATATTGAAGAAGGATCAGCCGAGTGGTTCTTGTGGGAGAACAACTCCATTTGGCTCACTAACTTCACACACCATTAGGCTTCCAAGCAGCTCTCAAGGAAACTCAGTTTTCACACTCTATGCTTAGTGCTCTTTGTGTGCTTAGGACTGAAATGAAGCTTGGTCAGCATCCCAAACAAACGAATGCTCCACATGCGGGTTTCACATGCCACCAACTCCACATTCACAGGCAACTTCAGCGCCACAGCCGTTTTCAGATAGCCCTCAATGCAAAGGCTCTAGACGCAAATATTGGTGTGAGAGCTAATTCAATCAAGGAAACAATGCATGTTGGTGAAGGGCATATTGAAGAAGGATCAGCCGAGTGGTTCTTGTGGGAGAACAACTCCATTTGGCTCACTAACTTCACACACCATCAGGCTTCCAAGCAGCTCTCAAGGAAACTCAGTTTTCACACTCTATGCTTAGTGCCCTTTGAGTGCATTATCTAGGAATGAACCTGGTAGAGCATCCCACACAAACGAATGCTCCACATGCGGGTTTCACATGCCACCAACTCCACATTCACAGGCAACTTCAGCGCCACAGCCGTTTTCAGATAGCCCTCAATGCAAAGGCTCTAGACGCAAATATTGGTGTGAGAGCTAATTCAATCAAGGAAACACTGCATGTTGGTGAAGGGCATATTGAAGAAGGATCAGCCGAGTGGTTCTTGTGGGAGAACAACTCCATTTGGCTCACTAACTTCACACACCATCAGGCTTCCAAGCAGCTCTCAAGGAAACTCAGTTTTCACACTCTATGCTTAGTGCCCTTTGTATGGCTAGGACTGAAATGAACCTGGTAGAGCATATCACACAAACGAATGCTCCACATGCGGGTTTCACATGCCACCAACTCCACATTCACAGGCAACTTCAGCGCCACAGCCGTTTTCAGATAGCCCTCAATGCAACGGCTCTAGACGCAAATATTGGTGTGAGAGCTAATTCAATCAAGGAAACATTGCATGTTGGTGAAGAGCATATTCAAGAAGGATCAGCCGAGTGGTTCTTGTGGGAGAACAACTCCATTTGGCTCACTAACTTCACACACCATCAGGCTTCCAAGCAGCTCTCAAGGAAACTCAGGTTTCACACTCTATGCTTAGTGCCCTTTGTATGGCTAGGACTGAAATGAACCTGGTAGAGCATCCCACACAAACGAATGCTCCACATGCGGGTTTCACATGCCACCAACTCCACATTCACAGGCAACTTCAGCGCCACAGCCGTTTTCAGATAGCCCTCAATGCAAAGGCTCTAGACGCAAATATTGGTGTGAGAGCTAATTCAATCAAGGAAACACTGCATGTTGGTTGAGGGCATATTGAAGAAGGATCAGCCGAGTGGTTCTTGTGGGAGAACAACTCCATTTGGCTCACTAACTTCACACACCATCAGGCTTCCAAGCAGCTCTCAAGGAAACTCAGTTTTCACACTCTATGCTTAGTGCTCTTTGTGTGCTTAGGACTGAAATGAAGCTTGGTCAGCATCCCAAACAAACGAATGCTCCACATGCGGGTTTCACATGCCACCAACTCCACATTCACAGGCAACTTCAGCGCCACAGCCGTTTTCAGATAGCCCTCAATGCAAAGGCTCTAGACGCAAATATTGGTGTGAGAGCTAATTCAATCAAGGAAACAATGCATGTTGGTGAAGGGCATATTGAAGAAGGATCAGCCGAGTGGTTCTTGTGGGAGAACAACTCCATTTGGCTCACTAACTTCACACACCATCAGGCTTCCAAGCAGCTCTCAAGGAAACTCAGTTTTCACACTCTATGCTTAGTGCCCTTTGAGTGCATTATCTAGGAATGAACCTGGTAGAGCATCCCACACAAACGAATGCTCCACATGCGGGTTTCACATGCCACCAACTCCACATTCACAGGCAACTTCAGCGCCACAGCCGTTTTCAGATAGCCCTCAATGCAAAGGCTCTAGACGCAAATATTGGTGTGAGAGCTAATTCAATCAAGGAAACACTGCATGTTGGTGAAGGGCATATTGAAGAAGGATCAGCCGAGTGGTTCTTGTGGGAGAACAACTCCATTTGGCTCACTAACTTCACACACCATCAGGCTTCCAAGCAGCTCTCAAGGAAACTCAGTTTTCACACTCTATGCTTAGTGCCCTTTGTATGGCTAGGACTGAAATGAACCTGGTAGAGCATATCACACAAACGAATGCTCCACATGCGGGTTTCACATGCCACCAACTCCACATTCACAGGCAACTTCAGCGCCACAGCCGTTTTCAGATAGCCCTCAATGCAACGGCTCTAGACGCAAATATTGGTGTGAGAGCTAATTCAATCAAGGAAACATTGCATGTTGGTGAAGAGCATATTCAAGAAGGATCAGCCGAGTGGTTCTTGTGGGAGAACAACTCCATTTGGCTCACTAACTTCACACACCATCAGGCTTCCAAGCAGCTCTCAAGGAAACTCAGTTTTCACACTCTATGCTTAGTGCCCTTTGAGTGCATTATCTAGGAATGAACCTGGTAGAGCATCCCACACAAACGAATGCTCCACATGCGGGTTTCACATGCCACCAACTCCACATTCACAGGCAACTTCAGCGCCACAGCCGTTTTCAGATAGCCTTCAATGCAAAGGCTCTAGACGCAAATATTGGTGTGAGAGCTAATTCAATCAAGGAAACACTGCATGTTGGTGAAGGGCATATTGAAGAAGGATCAGCCGAGTGGTTCTTGTGGGAGAACAACTCCATTTGGCTCACTAACTTCACACACCATCAGGCTTCCAAGCAGCTCTCAAGGAAACTCAGTTTTCACACTCTATGCTTAGTGCCCTTTGAGTGCATTATCTAGGAATGAACCTGGTAGAGCATCCCACACAAACGAATGCTCCACATGCGGGTTTCACATGCCACCAACTCCACATTCACAGGCAACTTCAGCGCCACAGCCGTTTTCAGATAGCCCTCAATGCAAAGGCTCTAGACGCAAATATTGGTGTGAGAGCTAATTCAATCAAGGAAACACTGCATGTTGGTGAAGGGCATATTGAAGAAGGATCAGCCGAGTGGTTCTTGTGGGAGAACAACTCCATTTGGCTCACTAACTTGACACACCATCAGGCTTCCAAGCAGCTCTCAAGGAAACTCAGTTTTCACACTCTATGCTTAGTGCCCTTTGTATGGCTAGGACTGAAATGAACCTGGTAGAGCATCCCACACAAACGAATGCTCCACATGCGGGTTTCACATGCCACCAACTCCACATTCACAGGCAACTTCAGCGCCACAGCTGTTTTCAGATAGCCCTCAATGCAAAGGCTCTAGACGCAAATATTGGTGTGAGAGCTAATTCAATCAAGGAAACACTGCATGTTGGTGAAGGGCATATTGAAGAAGGATCAGCCAGGTGGTTCTTGTGGGAGAACAACTCCATTTGGCTCACTAGCTTCACACACCATCAGGCTTCCAAGCAGCTCTCAAGGAAACTCAGTTTTCACACTCTATGCTTAGTGCCCTTTGAGTGCATTATCTAGGAATGAACTTGGTAGAGCATCCCACACAAACGAATGCTCCACATGCGGGTTTCACATGCCACCAACTCCACATTCACAGGCAACTTCAGCGCCACAGCCGTTTTCAGATAGCCCTCAATGCAAAGGCTCTAGACGCAAATATTGGTGTGAGAGCTAATTCAATCAAGGAAACACTGCATGTTGGTGAAGGGCATATTGAAGAAGGATCAGCCGAGTGGTTCTTGTGGGAGAACAACTCCATTTGGCTCACTAACTTCACACACCATCAGGCTTCCAAGCAGCTCTCAAGGAAACTCAGGTTTCACACTCTATGCTTAGTGCCCTTTGTATGGCTAGGACTGAAATGAACCTGGTAGAGCATCCCACACAAACGAATGCTCCACATGCGGGTTTCACATGCCACCAACTCCACATTCACAGGCAACTTCAGCGCCACAGCCGTTTTCAGATAGCCCTCAATGCAAAGGCTCTAGACGCAAATATTGGTGTGAGAGCTAATTCAATCAAGGAAACACTGCATGTTGGTTGAGGGCATATTGAAGAAGGATCAGCCGAGTGGTTCTTGTGGGAGAACAACTCCATTTGGCTCACTAACTTCACACACCATCAGGCTTCCAAGCAGCTCTCAAGGAAACTCAGTTTTCACACTCTATGCTTAGTGCTCTTTGTGTGCTTAGGACTGAAATGAAGCTTGGTCAGCATCCCAAACAAACGAATGCTCCACATGCGGGTTTCACATGCCACCAACTCCACATTCACAGGCAACTTCAGCGCCACAGCCGTTTTCAGATAGCCCTCAATGCAAAGGCTCTAGACGCAAATATTGGTGTGAGAGCTAATTCAATCAAGGAAACAATGCATGTTGGTGAAGGGCATATTGAAGAAGGATCAGCCGAGTGGTTCTTGTGGGAGAACAACTCCATTTGGCTCACTAACTTCACACACCATCAGGCTTCCAAGCAGCTCTCAAGGAAACTCAGTTTTCACACTCTATGCTTAGTGCCCTTTGAGTGCATTATCTAGGAATGAACCTGGTAGAGCATCCCACACAAACGAATGCTCCACATGCGGGTTTCACATGCCACCAACTCCACATTCACAGGCAACTTCAGCGCCACAGCCGTTTTCAGATAGCCCTCAATGCAAAGGCTCTAGACGCAAATATTGGTGTGAGAGCTAATTCAATCAAGGAAACACTGCATGTTGGTGAAGGGCATATTGAAGAAGGATCAGCCGAGTGGTTCTTGTGGGAGAACAACTCCATTTGGCTCACTAACTTCACACACCATCAGGCTTCCAAGCAGCTCTCAAGGAAACTCAGTTTTCACACTCTATGCTTAGTGCCCTTTGTATGGCTAGGACTGAAATGAACCTGGTAGAGCATATCACACAAACGAATGCTCCACATGCGGGTTTCACATGCCACCAACTCCACATTCACAGGCAACTTCAGCGCCACAGCCGTTTTCAGATAGCCCTCAATGCAACGGCTCTAGACGCAAATATTGGTGTGAGAGCTAATTCAATCAAGGAAACATTGCATGTTGGTGAAGAGCATATTCAAGAAGGATCAGCCGAGTGGTTCTTGTGGGAGAACAACTCCATTTGGCTCACTAACTTCACACACCATCAGGCTTCCAAGCAGCTCTCAAGGAAACTCAGGTTTCACACTCTATGCTTAGTGCCCTTTGTATGGCTAGGACTGAAATGAACCTGGTAGAGCATCCCACACAAACGAATGCTCCACATGCGGGTTTCACATGCCACCAACTCCACATTCACAGGCAACTTCAGCGCCACAGCCGTTTTCAGATAGCCCTCAATGCAAAGGCTCTAGACGCAAATATTGGTGTGAGAGCTAATTCAATCAAGGAAACACTGCATGTTGGTTGAGGGCATATTGAAGAAGGATCAGCCGAGTGGTTCTTGTGGGAGAACAACTCCATTTGGCTCACTAACTTCACACACCATCAGGCTTCCAAGCAGCTCTCAAGGAAACTCAGTTTTCACACTCTATGCTTAGTGCTCTTTGTGTGCTTAGGACTGAAATGAAGCTTGGTCAGCATCCCAAACAAACGAATGCTCCACATGCGGGTTTCACATGCCACCAACTCCACATTCACAGGCAACTTCAGCGCCACAGCCGTTTTCAGATAGCCCTCAATGCAAAGGCTCTAGACGCAAATATTGGTGTGAGAGCTAATTCAATCAAGGAAACAATGCATGTTGGTGAAGGGCATATTGAAGAAGGATCAGCCGAGTGGTTCTTGTGGGAGAACAACTCCATTTGGCTCACTAACTTCACACACCATCAGGCTTCCAAGCAGCTCTCAAGGAAACTCAGTTTTCACACTCTATGCTTAGTGCCCTTTGAGTGCATTATCTAGGAATGAACCTGGTAGAGCATCCCACACAAACGAATGCTCCACATGCGGGTTTCACATGCCACCAACTCCACATTCACAGGCAACTTCAGCGCCACAGCCGTTTTCAGATAGCCCTCAATGCAAAGGCTCTAGACGCAAATATTGGTGTGAGAGCTAATTCAATCAAGGAAACACTGCATGTTGGTGAAGGGCATATTGAAGAAGGATCAGCCGAGTGGTTCTTGTGGGAGAACAACTCCATTTGGCTCACTAACTTCACACACCATCAGGCTTCCAAGCAGCTCTCAAGGAAACTCAGTTTTCACACTCTATGCTTAGTGCCCTTTGTATGGCTAGGACTGAAATGAACCTGGTAGAGCATATCACACAAACGAATGCTCCACATGCGGGTTTCACATGCCACCAACTCCACATTCACAGGCAACTTCAGCGCCACAGCCGTTTTCAGATAGCCCTCAATGCAACGGCTCTAGACGCAAATATTGGTGTGAGAGCTAATTCAATCAAGGAAACATTGCATGTTGGTGAAGAGCATATTCAAGAAGGATCAGCCGAGTGGTTCTTGTGGGAGAACAACTCCATTTGGCTCACTAACTTCACACACCATCAGGCTTCCAAGCAGCTCTCAAGGAAACTCAGTTTTCACACTCTATGCTTAGTGCCCTTTGAGTGCATTATCTAGGAATGAACCTGGTAGAGCATCCCACACAAACGAATGCTCCACATGCGGGTTTCACATGCCACCAACTCCACATTCACAGGCAACTTCAGCGCCACAGCCGTTTTCAGATAGCCTTCAATGCAAAGGCTCTAGACGCAAATATTGGTGTGAGAGCTAATTCAATCAAGGAAACACTGCATGTTGGTGAAGGGCATATTGAAGAAGGATCAGCCGAGTGGTTCTTGTGGGAGAACAACTCCATTTGGCTCACTAACTTCACACACCATCAGGCTTCCAAGCAGCTCTCAAGGAAACTCAGTTTTCACACTCTATGCTTAGTGCCCTTTGAGTGCATTATCTAGGAATGAACCTGGTAGAGCATCCCACACAAACGAATGCTCCACATGCGGGTTTCACATGCCACCAACTCCACATTCACAGGCAACTTCAGCGCCACAGCCGTTTTCAGATAGCCCTCAATGCAAAGGCTCTAGACGCAAATATTGGTGTGAGAGCTAATTCAATCAAGGAAACACTGCATGTTGGTGAAGGGCATATTGAAGAAGGATCAGCCGAGTGGTTCTTGTGGGAGAACAACTCCATTTGGCTCACTAACTTGACACACCATCAGGCTTCCAAGCAGCTCTCAAGGAAACTCAGTTTTCACACTCTATGCTTAGTGCCCTTTGTATGGCTAGGACTGTAATGAACCTGGTAGAGCATCCCACACAAACGAATGCTCCACATGCGGGTTTCACATGCCACCAACTCCACATTCACAGGCAACTTCAGCACCACAGCCGTTTTCAGATAGCCCTCAATGCAAAGGCTCTAGACGCAAATATTGGTGTGAGAGCTAATTCAATCAAGGAAACACTGCATGTTGGTGAAGGGCATATTGAAGAAGGATCAGCCGAGTGGTTCTTGTGGGAGAACAACTCCATTTGGCTCACTAACTTCACACACCATCAGGCTTCCAAGCAGCTCTCAAGGAAACTCAGTTTTCACACTCTATGCTTAGTGCCCTTTGTATGGCTAGGACTGTAAAGAACCTGGTAGAGCATCCCACACAAACGAATGCTCCACATGCGGGTTTCACATGCCACCAACTCCACATTCACAGGCAACTTCAGCGCCACAGCCGTTTTCAGATAGCCCTCAATGCAAAGGCTCTAGACGCAAATATTGGTGTGAGAGCTAATTCAATCAAGGAAACACTGCATGTTGGTGAAGGGCATATTGAAGAAGGATCAGCCGAGTGGTTCTTGTGGGAGAACAACTCCATTTGGCTCACTAACTTCACACACCATCAGGCTTCCAAGCAGCTCTCAAGGAAACTCAGTTTTCACACTCTATGCTTAGTGCCCTTTGAGTGCATTATCTAGGAATGAACCTGGTAGAGCATCCCACACAAACGAATGCTCCACATGCGGGTTTCACATGCCACCAACTCCACATTCACAGGCAACCTCAGCGCCACAGCCGTTTTCAGATAGCCCTCAATGCAAAGGCTCTAGACGCAAATATTGGTGTGAGAGCTAATTCAATCAAGGAAACACTGCATGTTGGTGAAGGGCATATTGAAGAAGGATCAGCTGAGTGGTTCTTGTGGGAGAACAACTCCATTTGGCTCACTAACTTCACACACCATCAGGTTTCCAAGCAGCTCTCAAGGAAACTCAGTTTTCACACTCTATGTTTAGTGCCCTTTGAGTGCATTATCTAGGAATGAACCTGGTAGAGCATCCCACACAAACGAATGCTCCACATGCGGGTTTCACATGCCACCAACTCCACATTCACAGGCAACTTCAGCGCCACAGCCGTTTTCAGATAGCCCTCAATGCAAAGGCTCTAGACGCAAATATTGGTGTGAGAGCTAATTCAATCAAGGAAACACTGCATGTTGGTGAAGGGCATATTGAAGAAGGATCAGCCGAGTGGTTCTTGTGGGAGAACAACTCCATTTGGCTCACTAACTTCACACACCATCAGGCTTCCAAGCAGCTCTCAAGGAAACTCAGTTTTCACACTCTATGCTTAGTGCCCTTTGTATGGCTAGGACTAAAATGAACCTGGTAGAGCATCCCACACAAACGAATGCTCCACATGCGGGTTTCACATGCCACCAACTCCACATTCACAGGCAACTTCAGCGCCACAGCCGTTTTCAGATAGCCCTCAATGCAAAGGCTCTAGACGCAAATATTGGTGTGAGAGCTAATTCAATCAAGGAAACACTGCATGTTGGTGAAGGGCATATTGAAGAAGGATCAGCCGAGTGGTTCTTGTGGGAGAACAACTCCATTTGGCACACTAACTTCACACACCATCAGGCTTCCAAGCAGCTCTCAAGGAAACTCAGTTTTCACACTCTATGCTTAGTGCCCTTTGAGTGCATTATCTAGGAATGAACCTGGTAGAGCATCCCACACAAACGAATGCTCCACATGCGGGTTTCACATGCCACCAACTCCACATTCACAGGCAACTTCAGCGCCACAGCCGTTTTCAGATAGCCCTCAATGCAAAGGCTCTAGACGCAAATATTGGTGTGAGAGCTAATTCAATCAAGGAAACACTGCATGTTGGTGAAGGGCATATTGAAGAAGGATCAGCCGAGTGGTTCTTGTGGGAGAACAACTCCATTTGGCTCACTAACTTCACACACCATCAGGCTTCCAAGCAGCTCTCAAGGAAACTCAGTTTTCACACTCTATGCTTAGTGCCCTTTGTATGGCTAGGACTGTAATGAACCTGGTAGAGCATCCCACACAAACGAATGCTCCACATGCGGGTTTCACATGCCACCAACTCCACATTCACAGGCAACTTCAGCGCCACAGCCGTTTTCAGATAGCCCTCAATGCAAAGGCTCTAGACGCAAATATTGGTGTGAGAGCTAATTCAATCAAGGAAACACTGCATGTTGGTGAAGGGCATATTGAAGAAGGACCAGCCGAGTGGTTCTTGTGGGAGAACAACTCCATTTGGCTCACTAGCTTCACACACCATCAGGCTTCCAAGCAGCTCTCAAGGAAACTCAGATTTCACACTCTATGCTTAGTGCTCTTTGTGTGCTTAGGACTGAAATGAAGCTTGGTCAGCATCCCACACAAACGAATGCTCGACATGCGGGTTTCACATGCCACCAACTCCACATTCACAGGCAACTTCAGCGCCACAGCCGTTTTCAGATAGCCCTCAATGCAAAGGCTCTAGACGCAAATATTGGTGTGAGAGCTAATTCAATCAAGGAAACATTGCATGTTGGTGAAGAGCATATTGAAGAAGGATCAGCAGAGTGGTTCTTGTGGGAGAACAACTCCATTTGGCTCACTAACTTCACACACCATCAGGCTTCCAAGCAGCTCTCAAGGAAACTCAGTTTTCACACTCTATGCTTAGTGCCCTTTGAGTGCATTACTAGGAAAGAACTTGGTAGAGCATCCCACACAAACGAATGCTCCACATGCGGGTTTCACATGCCACCAACTCCACATTCACAGGCAACTTCAGCGCCACAGCCGTTTTCAGATAGCCCTCAATGCAAAGGCTCTAGACGCAAATATTGGTGTGAGAGCTAATTCAATCAAGGAAACACTGCATGTTGGTGAAGGGCATATTGAAGGAGGATCAGCCGAGTGGTTCTTGTGGGAGAACAACTCCATTTGGCTCACTAACTTCACACACCATCAGGCTTCCAAGCAGCTCTCAAGGAAACTCAGTTTTCACACTCTATGCTTAGTGCCCTTTGAGTGCATTATCTAGGAATGAACCTGGTAGAGCATCCCACACAAACGAATGCTCCACATGCGGGTTTCACATGCCACCAACTCCACATTCACAGGCAACTTCAGCGCCACAGCCGTTTGCAGATAGCCCTCAAAGCAAAGGCTCTAGACGCAAATATTGGTGTGAGAGCTAATTCAATCAAGGAAACACTGCATGTTGGTGAAGGGCATATTGAAGAAGGATCAGCCGAGTGGTTCTTGTGGGAGAACAACTCCATTTGGTTCACTAACTTCACACACCATCAGGCTTCCAAGCAGCTCTCAAGGAAACTCAGTTTTCACACTCTATGCTTAGTGCCCTTTGTATGGCTAGGACTGTAATGAACCTGGTAGAGCATCCCACACAAACGAATGCTCCACATGCGGGTTTCACATGCCACCAACTCCACATTCACAGGCAACTTCAGCGCCACAGCCGTTTTCAGATAGCCCTCAATGCAAAGGCTCTAGACGCAAATATTGGTGTGAGAGCTAATTAAATAAAGGAAACACTGCATGTTGGTGAAGGGCATATTGAAGAAGGATCAGCCGAGTGGTTCTTGTGGGAGAACAACTCCATTTGGCTCACTAACTTCACACACCATCAGGCTTCCAAGCAGCTCTCAAGGAAACTCAGTTTTCACACTCTATGCTTAGTGCCCTTTCTTTGGCTAGGACTGAAATGAAGCTTGGTCAGCATCCCACACAAACGAATGCTCCACATGCGGGTTTCACATGCCACCAACTCCACATTCACAGGCAACTTCAGCGCCACAGCCGTTTTCAGATAGCCCTCAATGCAAAGGCTCTAGACGCAAATATTGGTGTGAGAGCTAATTCAATCAAGGAAACACTGCATGTTGGTGAAGGGCATATTGAAGAAGGATCAGCCGAGTGGTTCTTGTGGGAGAACAACTCCATTTGGCTCACTAACTTCACACACCATCAGGCTTCCAAGCAGCTCTCAAGGAAACTCAGTTTTCACACTCTATGCTTAGTGCCCTTTGTATGGCTAGGACTGTAATGAACCTGGTAGAGCATCCCACACAAACGAATGCTCCACATGCGGGTTTCACATGCCACCAACTCCACATTCACAGGCAACTTCAGCGCCACAGCCGTTTTCAGATAGCCCTCAATGCAAAGGCTCTAGACGCAAATATTGGTGTGAGAGCTAATTCAATCAAGGAAACACTGCATGTTGGTGAAGGGCATATTGAAGAAGGATCAGCCGAGTGGTTCTTGTGGGAGAACAACTCCATTTGGCTCACTAACTTCACACACCATCAGGCTTCCAAGCAGCTCTCAAGGAAACTCAGTTTTCACACTCTATGCTTAGTGCCCTTTGTATGGCTAGGACTGTAATGAACCTGGTAGAGCATCCCACACAAACGAATGCTCCACATGCGGGTTTCACATGCCAACAACTCCACATTCACAGGCAACTTCAGCGCCACAGCCGTTTTCAGATAGCCCTCAATGCAAAGGCTCTAGACGCAAATATTGGTGTGAGAGCTAATTCAATCAAGGAAACACTGCATGTTGGTGAAGGGCATATTGAAGAAGGATCAGCCGAGTGGTTCTTGTGGGAGAACAACTCCATTTGGCTCACTACCTTCACACACCATCAGGCTTCCAAGCAGCTCTCAAGGAAACTCAGTTTTCACACTCTATGCTTAGTGCCCTTTGAGTGCATTATCTAGGAATGAACCTGGTAGAGCATCCCACACAAACGAATGCTCCACATGCGGGTTTCACATGCCACCAACTCCACATTCACAGGCAACTTCAGCGCCACAGCCGTTTTCAGATAGCCCTCAATGCAAAGGCTCTAGACGCAAATATTGGTGTGAGAGCTAATTCAATCAAGGAAACACTGCATGTTGGTGAAGGGCATATTGAAGAAGGATCAGCCGAGTGGTTCTTGTGGGAGAACAACTCCATTTGGCTCACTAACTTCACACACCATCAGGCTTCCAAGCAGCTCTCAAGGAAACTCAGTTTTCACACTCTATGCTTAGTGCCTTTGTATGGCTAGGACTAAAATGAACCTGGTAGAGCATCCCACACAAACGAATGCTCCACATGCGGGTTTCACATGCCACCAACTCCACATTCACAGGCAACTTCAGCGCCACAGCCGTTTTCAGATAGCCCTCAATGCAAAGGCTCTAGACGCAAATATTGGTGTGAGAGCTAATTCAATCAAGGAAACACTGCATGTTGGTGAAGGGCATATTGAAGAAGGATCAGCCGAGTGGTTCTTGTGGGAGAACAACTCCATTTGGCTCACTAACTTCACACACCATCAGGCTTCCAAGCAGCTCTCAAGGAAACTCAGTTTTCACACTCTATGCTTAGTGCCCTTTGTATGGCTAGGACTGTAATGAACCTGGTAGAGCATCCCACACAAACGAATGCTCCACATGCGGGTTTCACATGCCACCAACTCCACATTCACAGGCAACTTCAGCGCCACAGCCGTTTTCAGATAGCCCTCAATGCAACGGCTCTAGACGCAAATATTGGTGTGAGAGCTAATTCAATCAAGGAAACATTGCATGTTGGTGAAGAGCATATTGAAGAAGGATCAGCCGAGTGGTTCTTGTGGGAGAACAACTCCATTTGGCTCACTAACTTCACACACCATCAGGCTTCCAAGCAGCTCTCAAGGAAACTCAGTTTTCACACTCTATGCTTAGTGCCCTTTGAGTGCATTATCTAGGAATGAACCTGGTAGAGCATCCCACACAAACGAATGCTCCACATGCGGGTTTCACATGCCACCAACTCCACATTCACAGGCAACTTCAGCGCCACAGCCGTTTTCAGATAGCCCTCAATGCAAAGGCTCTAGACGCAAATATTGGTGTGAGAGCTAATTCAATCAAGGAAACACTGCATGTTGGTGAAGGGCATATTGAAGAAGGATCAGCCGAGTGGTTCTTGTGGGAGAACAACTCCATTTGGCTCACTAACTTCACACACCATCAGGCTTCCAAGCAGCTCTCAAGGAAACTCAGTTTTCACACTCTATGCTTAGTGCCCTTTGAGTGCATTATCTAGGAATGAACTTGGTAGAGCATCCCACACAAACGAATGCTCCACATGCGGGTTTCACATGCCACCAACTCCACATTCACAGGCAACTTCAGCGCCACAGCCGTTTTCAGATAGCCCTCAATGCAAAGGCTCTAGACGCAAATATTGGTGTGAGAGCTAATTCAATCAAGGAAACACTGCATGTTGGTGAAGGGCATATTGAAGAAGGATCAGCCGAGTGGTTCTTGTGGGAGAACAACTCCATTTGGCTCACTAACTTCACACACCATCAGGCTTCCAAGCAGCTCTCAAGGAAATTTAGTTTTCACACTCTATGCTTAGTGCCCTTTGAGTGCATTATCTAGGAATGAACCTGGTAGAGCATCCCACACAAACGAATGCTCCACATGCGGGTTTCACATGCCACCAACTCCACATTCACAGGCAACTTCAGCGCCACAGCCGTTTTCAGATAGCCCTCAATGCAAAGGCTCTAGACGCAAATATTGGTGTGAGAGCTAATTCAATCAAGGAAACACTGCATGTTGTTGAAGGGCATATTGAAGAAGGATCAGCCGAGTGGTTCTTGTGGGAGAACAACTCCATTTGGCTCACTAACTTCACACACCATCAGGCTTCCAAGCAGCTCTCAAGGAAACTCAGTTTTCACACTCTATGCTTAGTGCCCTTTGTATGGCTAGGACTGAAATGAACCTGGTAGAGCATCCCACACAAACGAATGCTCCACATGCGGGTTTCACATGCCACCAACTCCACATTCACAGGCAACTTCAGCGCCACAGCCGTTTTCAGATAGCCCTCAATGCAACGGCTCTAGACGCAAATATTGGTGTGAGAGCTAATTCAATCAAGGAAACATTGCATGTTGGTGAAGAGCATATTGAAGAAGGATCAGCCGAGTGGTTCTTGTGGGAGAACAACTCCATTTGGCTCACTAACTTCACACACCATCAGGCTTCCAAGCAGCTCTCAAGGAAACTCAGTTTTCACACTCTATGCTTAGTGCCCTTTGAGTGCATTATCTAGGAATGAACCTGGTAGAGCATCCCACACAAACGAATGCTCCACATGCGGGTTTCACATGCCACCAACTCCACATTCACAGGCAACTTCAGCGCCACAGCCGTTTTCAGATAGCCCTCAATGCAAAGGCTCTAGACGCAAATATTGGTGTGAGAGCTAATTCAATCAAGGAAACACTGCATGTTGGTGAAGGGCATATTGAAGAAGGATCAGCCGAGTGGTTCTTGTGGGAGAACAACTCCATTTGGCTCACTAACTTCACACACCATCAGACTTCCAAGCAGCTCTCAAGGAAACTCAGTTTTCACACTCTATCCTTAGTGCCCTTTGAGTGCATTATCTAGGAATGAACCTGGTAGAGCATCCCACACAAACGAATGCTCCACATGCGGGTTTCACATGCCACCAACTCCACATTCACAGGCAACTTCAGCGCCACAGCCGTTTTCAGATAGCCCTCAATGCAAAGGCTCTAGACGCAAATATTGGTGTGAGAGCTAATTCAATCAAGGAAACACTGCATGTTGGTGAAGGGCATATTGAAGAAGGATCAGCCGAGTGGTTCTTGTGGGAGAACAACTCCATTTGGCTCACTAACTTCACACACCATCAGGCTTCCAAGCAGCTCTCAAGGAAACTCAGTTTTCACACTCTATGCTTAGTGCCTTTGTATGGCTAGGACTAAAATGAACCCGGTAGAGCATCCCACACAAACGAATGCTCCACATGCGGGTTTCACATGCCACCAACTCCACATTCACAGGCAACTTCAGTGCCACAGCCGTTTTCAGATAGCCCTCAATGCAAAGGCTCTAGACGCAAATATTGGTGTGAGAGCTAATTCAATCAAGGAAACACTGCATGTTGGTGAAGGGCATATTGAAGAAGGATCAGCCGAGTGGTTCTTGTGGGAGAACAACTCCATTTGGCTCACTAACTTCACACACCATCAGGCTTCCAAGCAGCTCTCAAGGAAACTCAGTTTTCACACTCTATGCTTAGTGCCCTTTGAGTGCATTATCTAGGAATGAACCTGGTAGAGCATCCCACACAAACGAATGCTCCACATGCGGGTTTCACATGCCACCAACTCCACATTCACAGGCAACTTCAGCGCCACAGCCGTTTTCAGATAGCCCTCAATGCAAAGGCTCTAGACGCAAATATTGGTGTGAGAGCTAATTCAATCAAGGAAACACTGCATGTTGGTGAAGGGCATATTGAAGAAGGATCAGCCGAGTGGTTCTTGTGGGAGAACAACTCCATTTGGCTCACTAACTTCACACACCATCAGGCTTCCAAGCAGCTCTCAAGGAAACTCAGTTTTCACACTCTATGCTTAGTGCCCTTTGAGTGCATTATCTAGGAATGAACTTGGTAGAGCATCCCACACAAACGAATGCTCCACATGCGGGTTTCACATGCCACCAACTCCACATTCACAGGCAACTTCAGCGCCACAGCCGTTTTCAGATAGCCCTCAATGCAAAGGCTCTAGACGCAAATATTGGTGTGAGAGCTAATTCAATCAAGGAAACACTGCATGTTGGTGAAGAGCATATTGAAGAAGGATCAGCCGAGTGGTTCTTGTGGGAGAACAACTCCATTTGGCTCACTAACTTCACACACCATCAGGCTTCCAAGCAGCTCTCAAGGAAACTCAGTTTTCACACTCTATGCTTAGTGCCCTTTGTATGGCTAGGACTGAAATGAACCTGGTAGAGCATCCCACACAAACGAATGCTCCACATGCGGGTTTCACATGCCACCAACTCCACATTCACAGGCAACTTCAGCGCCACAGCCGTTTTCAGATAGCCCTCAATGCAAAGGCTCTAGACGCAAATATTGGTGTGAGAGCTAATTCAATCAAGGAAACACTGCATGTTGGTGAAGGGCATATTGAAGAAGGATCAGTCGAGTGGTTCTTGTGGGAGAACAACTCCATTTGGCTCACTAACTTCACACACCATCAGGCTTCCAAGCAGCTCTCAAGGAAACTCAGTTTTCACACTCTATGCTTAGTGCCCTTTGAGTGCATTATCTAGGAATGAACTTGGTAGAGCATCCCACACAAACGAATGCTCCACATGCGGGTTTCACATGCCACCAACTCCACATTCACAGGCAACTTCAGCGCCACAGCCGTTTTCAGATAGCCCTCAATGCAAAGGATCTAGACGCAAATATTGGTGTGAGAGCTAATTCAATCAAGGAAACACTGCATGTTGGTGAAGAGCATATTGAAGAAGGATCAGCCGAGTGGTTCTTGTGGGAGAACAACTCCATTTGGCTCACTAACTTCACACACCATCAGGCTTCCAAGCAGCTCTCAAGGAAACTCAGTTTTCACACTCTATGCTTAGTGCCCTTTGAGTGCATTATCTAGGAATGAACCTGGTAGAGCATCCCACACAAACGAATGCTCCACATGCGGGTTTCACATGCCACCAACTCCACATTCACAGGCAACTTCAGCGCCACAGCCGTTTTCAGATAGCCCTCAATGCAAAGGATCTAGACGCAAATATTGGTGTGAGAGCTAATTCAATCAAGGAAACACTGCATGTTGGTGAAGGGCATATTGAAGAAGGATCAGCCGAGTGGTTCTTGTGGGAGAACAACTCCATTTGGCTCACTAACTTCACACACCATCAGGCTTCCAAGCAGCTCTCAAGGAAACTCAGTTTTCACACTCTATGCTTAGTGCTCTTTGTGTGCCTGGGACTGAAATGAACCTGGTAGAGCACCCCACACAAACGAATGCTCCACATGCGGGTTTCACATGCCACCAACTCCACATTCACAGGCAACTTCAGCGCCACAGCCGTTTTCAGATAGCCCTCAATGCAAAGGCTCTAGACGCAAATATTGGTGTGAGAGCTAATTCAATCAAGGAAACACTGCATGTTGGTGAAGGGCATATTGAAGAAGGATCAGTCGAGTGGTTCTTGTGGGAGAACAACTCCATTTGGCTCACTAACTTCACACACCATCAGGCTTCCAAGCAGCTCTCAAGGAAACTCAGTTTTCACACTCTATGTTTAGTGCCCTTTGAGTGCATTATCTAGGAAAGAACTTGGTAGAGCATCCCACACAAACGAATGCTCCACATGCGGGTTTCACATGCCACCAACTCCACATTCACAGGCAACTTCAGCGCCACAGCCGTTTTCAGATAGCCCTCAATGCAAAGGCTCTAGACGCAAATATTGGTGTGAGAGCTAATTCAATCAAGGAAACACTGCATGTTGGTGAAGAGCATATTGAAGAAGGATCAGCCGAGTGGTTCTTGTGGGAGAACAACTCCATTTGGCTCACTAACTTCACACACCATCAGGCTTCCAAGCAGCTCTCAAGGAAACTCAGTTTTCACACTCTATGCTTAGTGCCCTTTGAGTGCATTATCTAGGAATGAACCTGGTAGAGCATCCCACACAAATGAATGCTCCACTTGCGGGTTTCACATGCCACCAACTCCACATTCACAGGCAACTTCAGCGCCACAGCCGTTTTCAGATAGCCCTCAATGCAAAGGCTCTAGACGCCAATATTGGTGTGAGAGCTAATTCAATCAAGGAAACACTGCATGTTGGTGAAGGGCATATTGAAGAAGGATCAGCCGAGTGGTTCTTGTGGGAGAACAACTCCATTTGGCTCACTAACTTCACACACCATCAGGCTTCCAAGCAGCTCTCAAGGAAACCCAGTTTTCACACTCTATGCTTAGTGCCCTTTGTATGGCTAGGACTGAAATGAACCTGGTAGAGCATCCCACACAAACGAATGCTCCACATGCGGGTTTCACATGCCACCAACTCCACATTCACAGGCAACTTCAGCGCCACAGCCATTTTCAGATAGCCCTCAATGCAAAGGCTCTAGACGCAAATATTGGTGTGAGAGCTAATTCAATCAAGGAAACACTGCATGTTGGTGAAGGGCATATTGAAGAAGGATCAGCCGAGTGGTTCTTGTGGGAGAACAACTCCATTTGGCTCACTAACTTCACACACCATCAGGCTTCCAAGCAGCTCTCAAGGAAACTCAGTTTTCACACTCTATGCTTAGTGCCCTTTGAGTGCATTATCTAATAATGAACTTGGTAGAGCATCCCACACAAACGAATGCTCCACATGCGGGTTTCACATGCCACCAACTCCACATTCACAGGCAACTTCAGCGCCACAGCCGTTTTCAGATAGCCCTCAATGCAAAGGCTCTAGACGCAAATATTGGTGTGAGAGCTAATTCAATCAAGGTAACACTGCATGTTGGTGAAGGGTATATTGAAGAAGGATCAGCCGAGTGGTTCTTGTGGGAGAACAACTCCATTTGGCTCACTAACTTCACACACCATCAGGCTTCCAAGCAGCTCTCAAGGAAACTCAGTTTTCACACTCTATGCTTAGTGTCCTTTGTATGGCTAGGACTGAAATGAACCTGGTAGAGCATCCCACATAAACGAATGCTCCACATGCGGGTTTCACATGCCACCAACTCCACATTCACAGGCAACTTCAGCGCCACAGCCGTTTTCAGATAGCCCTCAATGCAAAGGCTCTAGACGCAAATATTGGTGTGAGAGCTAATTCAATCAAGGAAACACTGCATGTTGGTGAAGGGCATATTGAAGAAGGATCAGCCGAGTGGTTCTTGTGGGAGAACAACTCCATTTGGCTCACTAACTTCACACACCATCAGGCTTCCAAGCAGCTCTCAAGGAAACTCAGTTTTCACACTCTATGCTTAGTGCCCTTTGAGTGCATTATCTAGGAATGAACCTGGTAGAGCATCCCACACAAACGAATGCTCCACATGCGGGTTTCACATGCCACCAACTCCACATTCACAGGCAACTTCAGCGCCACAGCCGTTTTCAGATAGCCCTCAATGCAAAGGCTCTAGACGCAAATATTGGTGTGAGAGCTAATTCAATCAAGGAAACACTGCATGTTGGTGAAGGGCATATTGAAGAAGGATCAGCCGAGTGGTTCTTGTGGGAGAACAACTCCATTTGGCTCACTAACTTCACACACCATCAGGCTTCCAAGCAGCTCTCAAGGAAACTCAGTTTTCACACTCTATGCTTAGTGCCCTTTGAGTGCATTATCTAGGAATGAACCTGGTAGAGCATCCCACACAAACGAATGCTCCACATGCGGGTTTCACATGCCACCAACTCCACATTCACAGGCAACTTCAGCGCCACAGCCGTTTTCAGATAGCCCTCAATGCAAAGGCTCTAGACGCAAATATTGGTGTGAGAGCTAATTCAATCAAGGAAACACTGCATGTTGGTGAAGGGCATATTGAAGAAGGATCAGCCGAGTGGTTCTTGTGGGAGAACAACTCCATTTGGCTCACTAACTTCACACACCATCAGGCTTCCAAGCAGCTCTCAAGGAAACTCAGTTTTCACACTCTATGCTTAGTGCCCTTTGTATGGCTAGGACTGAAATGAACCTGGTAGAGCATCCCACACAAACGAATGCTCCACATGCGGGTTTCACATGCCACCAACTCCACATTCACAGGCAACTTCAGCGCCACAGCCGTTTTCAGATAGCCCTCAATGCAAAGGCTCTAGACGCAAATATTGGTGTGAGAGCTAATTCAATCAAGGAAACACTGCATGTTGGTGAAGGGCATATTGAAGAAGGATCAGCCGAGTGATTCTTGTGGGAGAACAACTCCATTTGGCTCACTAACTTCACACACCATCAGGCTTCCAAGCAGCTTTCAAGGAAACTCAGTTTTCACAGTCTATGCTTAGTGCTCTTTGTGTGCCTAGGACTGAAATGAACCTGGTAGAGCATCCCACACAAACGAATGCTCCACATGCGGGTTTCACATGCCACCAACTCCACATTCACAGGCAACTTCAGCGCCACTGCCCTTTTCAGATAGCCCTCAATGCAAAGGCTCTAGACGCAAATATTGGTGTGAGAGCTAATTCAATCAAGGAAACACTGCATGTTGGTGAAGGGCATATTGAAGAAGGATCAGCCGAGTGGTTCTTGTGGGAGAACAACTCCATTTGGCTCACTAACTTCACACACCATCAGGCTTCCAAGCAGCTCTCAAGGAAACTCACTTTTCACACTCTATGCTTAGTGCCCTTTGAGGGTATTTCTAGGAATGAACCTGGTAGAGCATCCCACACAAACGAATGCTCCACATGCGGGTTTCACATGCCACCAACTCCACATTCACAGGCAACTTCAGCGCCACAGCCGTTTTCAGATAGCCCTCAATGCAAAGGCTCTAGACGCAAATATTGGTGTGAGAGCTAATTCAATCAAGGAAACACTGCATGTTGGTGAAGGGCATATTGAAGAAGGATCAGCCGAGTGGTTCTTGTGGGAGAACAACTCCATTTGGCTCACTAACTTCACACACCATCAGGCTTCCAAGCAGCTCTCAAGCAAACTCAGTTTTCACACTCTATGCTTAGTGCCCTTTGAGTGCATTATCTAGGAAAGAACTTGGTAGAGCATCCCACACAAACGAATGCTCCACATGCGGGTTTCACATGCCACCAACTCCACATTCACAGGCAACTTCAGCGCCACAGCCGTTTTCAGATAGCCCTCAATGCAAAGGATCTAGACGCAAATATTGGTGTGAGAGCTAATTCAATCAAGGAAACACTGCATGTTGGTGAAGGGCATATTGAAGAATGATCAGCCGAGTGGTTCTTGTGGGAGAACAACTCCATTTGGCTCACTAACTTCACACACCATCAGGCTTCCAAGCAGCTCTCAAGGAAACTCAGTTTTCACACTCTATGCTTAGTGCCCTTTGAGTGCACTATCTAGGAATGAACCTGGTAGAGCATCCCACACAAACGAATGCTCCACATGCGGGTTTCACATGCCACCAACTCCACATTCACAGGCAACTTCAGCACCACAGCCGTTTTCAGATAGCCCTCAATGCAAAGGCTCTAGACGCAAATATTGGTGTGAGAGCTAATTCAATCAAGGAAACACTGCATGTTGGTGAAGGGCATATTGAAGAAGGATCAGCCGAGTGGTTCTTGTGGGAGAACAACTCCATTTGGCTCACTAACTTCACACACCATCAGGCTTCCAAGCAGCTCTCAAGGAAACTCAGTTTTCACACTCTATGCTTAGTGCCCTTTGTATGGCTAGGACTGTAATGAACCTGGTAGAGCATCCCACACAAACGAATGCTCCACATGCGGGTTTCACATGCCACCAACTCCACATTCACAGGCAACTTCAGCGCCACAGCCGTTTTCAGATAGCCCTCAATGCAAAGGCTCTAGACGCAAATATTGGTGTGAGAGCTAATTCAATCAAGGAAACACTGCATGTTGGTGAAGGGCATATTGAAGAAGGATCAGCCGAGTGGTTCTTGTGGGAGAACAACTCCATTTGGCTCACTAACTTCACACACCATCAGGCTTCCAAGCAGCTCTCAAGGAAACTCAGTTTTCACACTCTATGCTTAGTGCCCTTTGAGTGCATTATCTAGGAATGAACCTGGTAGAGCATCCCACACAAACGAATGCTCCACATGCGGGTTTCACATGCCACCAACTCCACATTCACAGGCAACCTCAGCGCCACAGCCGTTTTCAGATAGCCCTCAATGCAAAGGCTCTAGACGCAAATATTGGTGTGAGAGCTAATTCAATCAAGGAAACACTGCATGTTGGTGAAGGGCATATTGAAGAAGGATCAGCCGAGTGGTTCTTGTGGGAGAACAACTCCATTTGGCTCACTAACTTCACACACCATCAGGCTTCCAAGCAGCTCTCAAGGAAACTCAGTTTTCACACTCTATGCTTAGTGCCCTTTGTATGGCTAGGACTAAAATGAACCTGGTAGAGCATCCCACACAAACGAATGCTCCACATGCGGGTTTCACATGCCACCAACTCCACATTCACAGGCAACTTCAGCGCCACAGCCGTTTTCAGATAGCCCTCAATGCAAAGGCTCTAGACGCAAATATTGGTGTGAGAGCTAATTCAATCAAGGAAACACTGCATGTTGGTGAAGGGCATATTGAAGAAGGATCAGCCGAGTGGTTCTTGTGGGAGAACAACTCCATTTGGCTCACTAACTTCACACACCATCAGGCTTCCAAGCAGCTCTCAAGGAAACTCAGTTTTCACACTCTATGCTTAGTGCCCTTTGAGTGCATTATCTAGGAATGAACCTGGTAGAGCATCCCACACAAACGAATGCTCCACATGCG
Source organism: Ochotona princeps (assembly GCF_030435755.1). Lineage (NCBI taxonomy): Eukaryota > Metazoa > Chordata > Mammalia > Lagomorpha > Ochotonidae > Ochotona > Ochotona princeps. The sequence goes on from NW_026700131.1 coordinate 54,823, forward strand.
GGTTTCACATGCCACCAACTCCACATTCACAGGCAACTTCAGCGCCACAGCCGTTTTCAGATAGCCCTCAATGCAAAGGCTCTAGACGCAAATATTGGTGTGAGAGCTAATTCAATCAAGGAAACACTGCATGTTGGTGAAGGGCATATTGAAGAAGGATCAGCCGAGTGGTTCTTGTGGGAGAACAACTCCATTTGGCTCACTAACTTCACACACCATCAGGCTTCCAAGCAGCTCTCAAGGAAACTCAGTTTTCACACTCTATGCTTAGTGCCCTTTGTATGGCTAGGACTGTAATGAACCTGGTAGAGCATCCCACACAAACGAATGCTCCACATGCGGGTTTCACATGCCACCAACTCCACATTCACAGGCAACTTCAGCGCCACAGCCGTTTTCAGATAGCATTCAATGCAAAGGCTCTAGACGCAAATATTGGTGTGAGAGCTAATTCAATCAAGGAAACACTGCATGTTGGTGAAGGGCATATTGAAGAAGGACCAGCCGAGTGGTTCTTGTGGGAGAACAACTCCATTTGGCTCACTAGCTTCACACACCATCAGGCTTCCAAGCAGCTCTCAAGGAAACTCAGTTTTCACACTCTATGCTTAGTGCTCTTTGTGTGCTTAGGACTGAAATGAAGCTTGGTCAGCATCCCACACAAACGAATGCTTGACATGCGGGTTTCACATGCCACCAACTCCACATTCACAGGCAACTTCAGCGCCACAGCCGTTTTCAGATAGCCCTCAATGCAAAGGCTCTAGACGCAAATATTGGTGTGAGAGCTAATTCAATCAAGGAAACATTGCATGTTGGTGAAGAGCATATTGAAGAAGGATCAGCAGAGTGGTTCTTGTGGGAGAACAACTCCATTTGGCTCACTAACTTCACACACCATCAGGCTTCCAAGCAGCTCTCAAGGAAACTCAGTTTTCACACTCTATGCTTAGTGCCCTTTGAGTGCATTATCTAGGAATGAACCTGGTAGAGCATCCCACACAAACGAATGCTCCACATGCGGGTTTCACATGCCACCAACTCCACATTCACAGGCAACTTCAGCGCCACAGCCGTTTTCAGATAGCCCTCAATGCAAAGGCTCTAGACGCAAATATTGGTGTGAGAGCTAATTCAATCAAGGAAACACTGCATGTTGGTGAAGGGCATATTGAAGAAGGATCAGCCGAGTGGTTCTTGTGGGAGAACAACTCCATTTGGCTCACTAACTTCACACACCATCAGGCTTCCAAGCAGCTCTCAAGGAAACTCAGTTTTCACACTCTATGCTTAGTGCCCTTTGAGTGCATAACTAGGAAAGAACTTGGTAGAGCATCCCACACAAACGAATGCTCCACATGCGGGTTTCACATGCCACCAACTCCACATTCACAGGCAACTTCAGCGCCACAGCCGTTTTCAGATAGCCCTCAATGCAAAGGCTCTAGACGCAAATATTGGTGTGAGAGCTAATTCAATCAAGGAAACACTGCATGTTGGTGAAGGGCATATTGAAGGAGGATCAGCCGAGTGGTTCTTGTGGGAGAACAACTCCATTTGGCTCACTAACTTCACACACCATCAGGCTTCCAAGCAGCTCTCAAGGAAACTCAGTTTTCACACTCTATGCTTAGTGCCCTTTGTATGGCTAGGACTGAAATGAACCTGGTAGAGCATCCCACACAAACGAATGCTCCACATGCGGGTTTCACATGCCAACAACTCCACATTCACAGGCAACTTCAGCGCCACAGCCGTTTTCAGATAGCCCTCAATGCAACGGCTCTAGACGCAAATATTGGTGTGAGAGCTAATTCAATCAAGGAAACATTGCATGTTGGTGAAGAGCATATTGAAGAAGGATCAGCCGAGTGGTTCTTGTGGGAGAACAACTCCATTTGGCTCACTAACTTCACACACCATCAGGCTTCCAAGCAGCTCTCAAGGAAACTCAGTTTTCACACTCTATGCTTAGTGCCCTTTGAGTGCATTATCTAGGAATGAACCTGGTAGAGCATCCCACACAAACGAATGCTCCACATGCGGGTTTCACATGCCACCAACTCCACATTCACAGGCAACTTCAGCGCCACAGCCGTTTTCAGATAGCCCTCAATGCAAAGGCTCTAGACGCAAATATTGGTGTGAGAGCTAATTCAATCAAGGAAACACTGCATGTTGGTGAAGGGCATATTGAAGAAGGATCAGCCGAGTGGTTCTTGTGGGAGAACAACTCCATTTGGTTCACTAACTTCACACACCATCAGGCTTCCAAGCAGCTCTCAAGGAAACTCAGTTTTCACTCTCTATGCTTAGTGCCCTTTGTATGGCTAGGACTGGAATGAACCTGGTAGAGCATCCCACACAAACGAATGCTCCACATGCGGGTTTCACATGCCACCAACTCCACATTCACAGGCAACTTCAGCGCCACAGCCGTTTTCAGATAGCCCTCAATGCAAAGGCTCTAGACGCAAATATTGGTGTGAGAGCTAATTCAATCAAGGAAACACTGCATGTTGGTGAAGGGCATATTGAAGAAGGATCAGCCTAGTGGTTCTTGTGGGAGAACAACTCCATTTGGCTCACTAACTTCACACACCATCAGGCTTCCAAGCAGCTCTCAAGGAAACTCAGTTTTCACACTCTATGCTTAGTGCCCTTTCTTTGGCTAGGACTGAAATGAAGCTTGGTCAGCATCCCACACAAACGAATGCTCCACATGCGGGTTTCACATGCCACCAACTCCACATTCACAGGCAACTTCAGCGCCACAGCCGTTTTCAGATAGCCCTCAATGCAAAGGCTCTAGACGCAAATATTGGTGTGAGAGCTAATTCAATCAAGGAAACACTGCATGTTGGTGAAGGGCATATTGAAGAAGGATCAGCCGAGTGGTTCTTGTGGGAGAACAACTCCATTTGGCTCACTAACTTCACACACCATCAGGCTTCCAAGCAGCTCTCAAGGAAACTCAGTTTTCACACTCTATGCTTAGTGCCCTTTGAGTGCATTATCTAGGAATGAACCTGGTAGAGCATCCCACACAAACGAATGCTCCACATGCGGGTTTCACATGCCACCAACTCCACATTCACAGGCAACTTCAGCGCCACAGCCGTTTTCAGATAGCCCTCAATGCAAAGGCTCTAGACGCAAATATTGGTGTGAGAGCTAATTCAATCAAGGAAACACTGCATGTTGGTGAAGGGCATATTGAAGAAGGTTCAGCCGAGTGGTTCTTGTGGGAGAACAACTCCATTTGGCTCACTAACTTCACACACCATCAGGCTTCCAAGCAGCTCTCAAGGAAACTCAGTTTTCACACTCTATGCTTAGTGCCCTTTGTATGGCTAGGACTGGAATGAACCTGGTAGAGCATCCCACACAAACGAATGCTCCACATGCGGGTTTCACATGCCACCAACTCCACATTCACAGGCAACTTCAGCGCCACAGCCGTTTTCAGATAGCCCTCAATGCAAAGGCTCTAGACGCAAATATTGGTGTGAGAGCTAATTCAATCAAGGAAACACTGCATGTTGGTGAAGGGCATATTGAAGAAGGATCAGCCGAGTGGTTCTTGTGGGAGAACAACTCCATTTGGCTCACTAACTTCACACACCATCAGGCTTCCAAGCAGCTCTCAAGGAAACTCAGTTTTCACACTCTATGCTTAGTGCCCTTTCTTTGGCTAGGACTGAAATGAAGCTTGGTCAGCATCCCACACAAACGAATGCTCCACATGCGGGTTTCACATGCCACCAACTCCACATTCACAGGCAACTTCAGCGCCACAGCCGTTTTCAGATAGCCCTCAATGCAAAGGCTCTAGACGCAAATATTGGTGTGAGAGCTAATTCAATCAAGGAAACACTGCATGTTGGTGAAGGGCATATTGAAGAAGGATCAGCCGAGTGGTTCTTGTGGGAGAACAACTCCATTTGGCTCACTAACTTCACACACCATCAGGCTTCCAAGCAGCTCTCAAGGAAACTCAGTTTTCACACTCTATGCTTAGTGCCCTTTGTGTGCCTAGGACTGAAATGAACCTGGTAGAGCATCCCACACAAACGAATGCTCCACATGCGGGTTTCACATGCCACCAACTCCACATTCACAGGCAACTTCAGCGCCACAGCCGTTTTCAGATAGCCCTCAATGCAAAGGCTCTAGACGCAAATATTGGTGTGAGAGCTAATTCAATCAAGGAAACACTGCATGTTGGTGAAGGGCATATTGAAGAAGGATCAGCCGAGTGGTTCTTGTGGGAGAACAACTCCATTTGGCTCACTAACTTCACACACCATCAGGCTTCCAAGCAGCTCTCAAGGAAACTCAGTTTTCACACTCTATGCTTAGTGCCCTTTGAGTGCATTATCTAGGAATGAACCTGGTAGAGCATCCCACACAAACGAATGCTCCACATGCGGGTTTCACATGCCACCAACTCCACATTCACAGGCAACTTCAGCGCCACAGCCGTTTTCAGATAGCCCTCAATGCAAAGGCTCTAGACGCAAATATTGGTGTGAGAGCTAATTCAATCAAGGAAACACTGCATGTTGGTGAAGGGCATATTGAAGAAGGATCAGCCGAGTGGTTCTTGTGGGAGAACAACTCCATTTGGCTCACTAACTTCACACACCATCAGGCTTCCAAGCAGCTCTCAAGGAAACTCAGTTTTCACACTCTATGCTTAGTGCCTTTGTATGGCTAGGACTAAAATGAACCTGGTAGAGCATCCCACACAAACGAATGCTCCACATGCGGGTTTCACATGCCACCAACTCCACATTCACAGGCAACTTCAGCGCCACAGCCGTTTTCAGATAGCCCTCAATGCAAAGGCTCTAGACGCAAATATTGGTGTGAGAGCTAATTCAATCAAGGAAACACTGCATGTTGGTGAAGGGCATATTGAAGAAGGATCAGCCGAGTGGTTCTTGTGGGAGAACAACTCCATTTGGCTCACTAACTTCACACACCATCAGGCTTCCAAGCAGCTCTCAAGGAAACTCAGTTTTCACACTCTATGCTTAGTGCCCTTTGTATTTCTAGGACTGTAATGAACCTGGTAGAGCATCCCACACAAACGAATGCTCCACATGCGGGTTTCACATGCCACCAACTCCACATTCACAGGCAACTTCAGCGCCACAGCCGTTTTCAGATAGCCCTCAATGCAACGGCTCTAGACGCAAATATTGGTGTGAGAGCTAATTCAATCAAGGAAACATTGCATGTTGGTGAAGAGCATATTGAAGAAGGATCAGCCGAGTGGTTCTTGTGGGAGAACAACTCCATTTGGCTCACTAACTTCACACACCATCAGGCTTCCAAGCAGCTCTCAAGGAAACTCAGTTTTCACACTCTATGCTTAGTGCCCTTTGAGTGCATTATCTAGGAATGAACCTGGTAGAGCATCCCACACAAACGAATGCTCCACATGCGGGTTTCACATGCCACCAACTCCACATTCACAGGCAACTTCAGCGCCACAGCCGTTTTCAGATAGCCCTCAATGCAAAGGCTCTAGACGCAAATATTGGTGTGAGAGCTAATTCAATCAAGGAAACACTGCATGTTGGTGAAGGGCATATTGAAGAAGGATCAGCCGAGTGGTTCTTGTGGGAGAACAACTCCATTTGGCTCACTAACTTCACACACCATCAGGCTTCCAAGCAGCTCTCAAGGAAACTCAGTTTTCACACTCTATGCTTAGTGCCCTTTGAGTGCATTATCTAGGAATGAACTTGGTAGAGCATCCCACACAAACGAATGCTCCACATGCGGGTTTCACATGCCACCAACTCCACATTCACAGGCAACTTCAGCGCCACAGCCGTTTTCAGATAGCCCTCAATGCAAAGGCTCTAGACGCAAATATTGGTGTGAGAGCTAATTCAATCAAGGAAACACTGCATGTTGGTGAAGGGCATATTGAAGAAGGATCAGCCGAGTGGTTCTTGTGGGAGAACAACTCCATTTGGCTCACTAACTTCACACACCATCAGGCTTCCAAGCAGCTCTCAAGGAAATTTAGTTTTCACACTCTATGTTTAGTGCCCTTTGAGTGCATTATCTAGGAATGAACCTGGTAGAGCATCCCACACAAACGAATGCTCCACATGCGGGTTTCACATGCCACCAACTCCACATTCACAGGCAACTTCAGCGCCACAGCCGTTTTCAGATAGCCCTCAATGCAAAGGCTCTAGACGCAAATATTGGTGTGAGTGCTAATTCAATCAAGGAAACACTGCATGTTGTTGAAGGGCATATTGAAGAAGGATCAGCCGAGTGGTTCTTGTGGGAGAACAACTCCATTTGGCTCACTAACTTCACACACCATCAGGCTTCCAGGCAGCTCTCAAGGAAACTCAGTTTTCACACTCTATGCTTAGTGCCCTTTGTATGGCTAGGACTGAAATGAACCTGGTAGAGCATCCCACACAAACGAATGCTCCACATGCGGGTTTCACATGCCACCAACTCCACATTCACAGGCAACTTCAGCGCCACAGCCGTTTTCAGATAGCCCTCAATGCAACGGCTCTAGACGCAAATATTGGTGTGAGAGCTAATTCAATCAAGGAAACATTGCATGTTGGTGAAGAGCATATTGAAGAAGGATCAGCCGAGTGGTTCTTGTGGGAGAACAACTCCATTTGGCTCACTAACTTCACACACCATCAGGCTTCCAAGCAGCTCTCAAGGAAACTCAGTTTTCACACTCTATGCTTAGTGCCCTTTGAGTGCATTATCTAGGAATGAACCTGGTAGAGCATCCCACACAAACGAATGCTCCACATGCGGGTTTCACATGCCACCAACTCCACATTCACAGGCAACTTCAGCGCCACAGCCGTTTTCAGATAGCCCTCAATGCAAAGGCTCTAGACGCAAATATTGGTGTGAGAGCTAATTCAATCAAGGAAACACTGCATGTTGGTGAAGGGCATATTGAAGAAGGATCAGCCGAGTGGTTCTTGTGGGAGAACAACTCCATTTGGCTCACTAACTTCACACACCATCAGGCTTCCAAGCAGCTCTCAAGGAAACTCAGTTTTCACACTCTATGCTTAGTGCCCTTTGAGTGCATTATCTAGGAATGAACCTGGTAGAGCATCCCACACAAACGAATGCTCCACATGCGGGTTTCACATGCCACCAACTCCACATTCACAGGCAACTTCAGCGCCACAGCCGTTTTCAGATAGCCCTCAATGCAAAGGCTCTAGACGCAAATATTGGTGTGAGAGCTAATTCAATCAAGGAAACACTGCATGTTGGTGAAGGGCATATTGAAGAAGGATCAGCCGAGTGGTTCTTGTGGGAGAACAACTCCATTTGGCTCACTAACTTCACACACCATCAGGCTTCCAAGCAGCTCTCAAGGAAACTCAGTTTTCACACTCTATGCTTAGTGCCCTTTGTATGGCTAGGACTGTAATGAACCTGGTAGAGCATCCCACACAAACGAATGCTCCACATGCGGGTTTCACATGCCACCAACTCCACATTCACAGGCAACTTCAGCGCCACAGCCGTTTTCAGATAGCCCTCAATGCAAAGGCTCTAGACGCAAATATTGGTGTGAGAGCTAATTCAATCAAGGAAACACTGCATGTTGGTGAAGGGCATATTGAAGAAGGACCAGCCGAGTGGTTCTTGTGGGAGAACAACTCCATTTGGCTCACTAACTTCACACACCATCAGGCTTCCAAGCAGCTCTCAAGGAAACTCAGTTTTCACACTCTATGCTTAGTGCCCTTTGAGTGCATAACTAGGAAAGAACTTGGTAGAGCATCCCACACAAACGAATGCTCCACATGCGGGTTTCACATGCCACCAACTCCACATTCACAGGCAACTTCAGCGCCACAGCCGTTTTCAGATAGCCCTCAATGCAAAGGCTCTAGACGCAAATATTGGTGTGAGAGCTAATTCAATCAAGGAAACACTGCATGTTGGTGAAGGGCATATTGAAGGAGGATCAGCCGAGTGGTTCTTGTGGGAGAACAACTCCATTTGGCTCACTAACTTCACACACCATCAGGCTTCCAAGCAGCTCTCAAGGAAACTCAGTTTTCACACTCTATGCTTAGTGCCCTTTGAGTGCATTATCTAGGAATGAACCTGGTAGAGCATCCCACACAAACGAATGCTCCACATGCGGGTTTCACATGCCACCAACTCCACATTCACAGGCAACTTCAGCGCCACAGCCGTTTTCAGATAGCCCTCAATGCAAAGGCTCTAGACGCAAATATTGGTGTGAGAGCTAATTCAATCAAGGAAACACTGCATGTTGGTGAAGGGCATATTGAAGAAGGATCAGCCGAGTGGTTCTTGTGGGAGAACAACTCCATTTGGCTCACTAACTTCACACACCATCAGGCTTCCAAGCAGCTCTCAAGGAAACTCAGTTTTCACACTCTATGCTTAGTGCCCTTTGAGTGCATAACTAGGAAAGAACTTGGTAGAGCATCCCACACAAACGAATGCTCCACATGCGGGTTTCACATGCCACCAACTCCACATTCACAGGCAACTTCAGCGCCACAGCCGTTTTCAGATAGCCCTCAATGCAAAGGCTCTAGACGCAAATATTGGTGTGAGAGCTAATTCAATCAAGGAAACACTGCATGTTGGTGAAGGGCATATTGAAGGAGGATCAGCCGAGTGGTTCTTGTGGGAGAACAACTCCATTTGGCTCACTAACTTCACACACCATCAGGCTTCCAAGCAGCTCTCAAGGAAACTCAGTTTTCACACTCTATGCTTAGTGCCCTTTGAGTGCATTATCTAGGAATGAACCTGGTAGAGCATCCCACACAAACGAATGCTCCACATGCGGGTTTCACATGCCACCAACTCCACATTCACAGGCAACTTCAGCGCCACAGCCGTTTTCAGATAGCCCTCAATGCAAAGGCTCTAGACGCAAATATTGGTGTGAGAGCTAATTCAATCAAGGAAACACTGCATGTTGGTGAAGGGCATATTGAAGAAGGATCAGCCGAGTGGTTCTTGTGGGAGAACAACTCCATTTGGTTCACTAACTTCACACACCATCAGGCTTCCAAGCAGCTCTCAAGGAAACTCAGTTTTCACACTCTATGCTTAGTGCCCTTTGTATGGCTAGGACTGGAATGAACCTGGTAGAGCATCCCACACAAACGAATGCTCCACATGCGGGTTTCACATGCCACCAACTCCACATTCACAGGCAACTTCAGCGCCACAGCCGTTTTCAGATAGCCCTCAATGCAAAGGCTCTAGACGCAAATATTGGTGTGAGAGCTAATTAAATAAAGGAAACACTGCATGTTGGTGAAGGGCATATTGAAGAAGGATCAGCCGAGTGGTTCTTGTGGGAGAACAACTCCATTTGGCTCACTAACTTCACACACCATCAGGCTTCCAAGCAGCTCTCAAGGAAACTCAGTTTTCACACTCTATGCTTAGTGCCCTTTCTTTGGCTAGGACTGAAATGAAGCTTGGTCAGCATCCCACACAAACGAATGCTCCACATGCGGGTTTCACATGCCACCAACTCCACATTCACAGGCAACTTCAGCGCCACAGCCGTTTTCAGATAGCCCTCAATGCAAAGGCTCTAGACGCAAATATTGGTGTGAGAGCTAATTCAATCAAGGAAACACTGCATGTTGGTGAAGGGCATATTGAAGAAGGATCAGCCGAGTGGTTCTTGTGGGAGAACAACTCCATTTGGCTCACTAACTTCACACACCATCAGGCTTCCAAGCAGCTCTCAAGGAAACTCAGTTTTCACACTCTATGCTTAGTGCCCTTTGTATGGCTAGGACTGTAATGAACCTGGTAGAGCATCCCACACAAACGAATGCTCCACATGCGGGTTTCACATGCCACCAACTCCACATTCACAGGCAACTTCAGCGCCACAGCCGTTTTCAGATAGCCCTCAATGCAAAGGCTCTAGACGCAAATATTGGTGTGAGAGCTAATTCAATCAAGGAAACACTGCATGTTGGTGAAGGGCATATTGAAGAAGGATCAGCCGAGTGGTTCTTGTGGGAGAACAACTCCATTTGGCTCACTAACTTCACACACCATCAGGCTTCCAAGCAGCTCTCAAGGAAACTCAGTTTTCACACTCTATGCTTAGTGCCCTTTGTGTGCCTAGGACTGAAATGAACCTGGTAGAGCATCCCACACAAACGAATGCTCCACATGCGGGTTTCACATGCCACCAACTCCACATTCACAGGCAAATTCAGCGCCACAGCCGTTTTCAGATAGCCCTCAATGCAAAGGCTCTAGACGCAAATATTGGTGTGAGAGCTAATTCAATCAAGGAAACACTGCATGTTGGTGAAGGGCATATTGAAGAAGGATCAGCCGAGTGGTTCTTGTGGGAGAACAACTCCATTTGGCTCACTACCTTCACACACCATCAGGCTTCCAAGCAGCTCTCAAGGAAACTCAGTTTTCACACTCTATGCTTAGTGCCCTTTCTTTGGCTAGGACTGAAATGAAGCTTGGTCAGCATCCCACACAAACGAATGCTCCACATGCGGGTTTCACATGCCACCAACTCCACATTCACAGGCAACTTCAGCGCCACAGCCGTTTTCAGATAGCCCTCAATGCAAAGGCTCTAGACGCAAATATTGGTGTGAGAGCTAATTCAATCAAGGAAACACTGCATGTTGGTGAAGGGCATATTGAAGAAGGATCAGCCGAGTGGTTCTTGTGGGAGAACAACTCCATTTGGCTCACTAACTTCACACACCATCAGGCTTCCAAGCAGCTCTCAAGGAAACTCAGTTTTCACACTCTATGCTTAGTGCCCTTTGTATGGCTAGGACTGTAATGAACCTGGTAGAGCATCCCACACAAACGAATGCTCCACATGCGGGTTTCACATGCCACCAACTCCACATTCACAGGCAACTTCAGCGCCACAGCCGTTTTCAGATAGCCCTCAATGCAAAGGCTCTAGACGCAAATATTGGTGTGAGAGCTAATTCAATCAAGGAAACACTGCATGTTGGTGAAGGGCATATTGAAGAAGGATCAGCCGAGTGGTTCTTGTGGGAGAACAACTCCATTTGGCTCACTAACTTCACACACCATCAGGCTTCCAAGCAGCTCTCAAGGAAACTCAGTTTTCACACTCTATGCTTAGTGCCCTTTGTGTGCCTAGGACTGAAATGAACCTGGTAGAGCATCCCACACAAACGAATGCTCCACATGCGGGTTTCACATGCCACCAACTCCACATTCACAGGCAACTTCAGCGCCACAGCCGTTTTCAGATAGCCCTCAATGCAAAGGCTCTAGACGCAAATATTGGTGTGAGAGCTAATTCAATCAAGGAAACACTGCATGTTGGTGAAGGGCATATTGAAGAAGGATCAGCCGAGTGGTTCTTGTGGGAGAACAACTCCATTTGGCTCACTACCTTCACACACCATCAGGCTTCCAAGCAGCTCTCAAGGAAACTCAGTTTTCACACTCTATGCTTAGTGCCCTTTGAGTGCATTATCTAGGAATGAACCTGGTAGAGCATCCCACACAAACGAATGCTCCACATGCGGGTTTCACATGCCACCAACTCCACATTCACAGGCAACTTCAGCGCCACAGCCGTTTTCAGATAGCCCTCAATGCAAAGGCTCTAGACGCAAATATTGGTGTGAGAGCTAATTCAATCAAGGAAACACTGCATGTTGGTGAAGGGCATATTGAAGAAGGATCAGCCGAGTGGTTCTTGTGGGAGAACAACTCCATTTGGCTCACTAACTTCACACACCATCAGGCTTCCAAGCAGCTCTCAAGGAAACTCAGTTTTCACACTCTATGCTTAGTGCCTTTGTATGGCTAGGACTAAAATGAACCTGGTAGAGCATCCCACACAAACGAATGCTCCACATGCGGGTTTCACATGCCACCAACTCCACATTCACAGGCAACTTCAGCGCCACAGCCGTTTTCAGATAGCCCTCAATGCAAAGGCTCTAGACGCAAATATTGGTGTGAGAGCTAATTCAATCAAGGAAACACTGCATGTTGGTGAAGGGCATATTGAAGAAGGATCAGCCGAGTGGTTCTTGTGGGAGAACAACTCCATTTGGCTCACTAACTTCACACACCATCAGGCTTCCAAGCAGCTCTCAAGGAAACTCAGTTTTCACACTCTATGCTTAGTGCCCTTTGTATTTCTAGGACTGTAATGAACCTGGTAGAGCATCCCACACAAACGAATGCTCCACATGCGGGTTTCACATGCCACCAACTCCACATTCACAGGCAACTTCAGCGCCACAGCCGTTTTCAGATAGCCCTCAATGCAACGGCTCTAGACGCAAATATTGGTGTGAGAGCTAATTCAATCAAGGAAACATTGCATGTTGGTGAAGAGCATATTGAAGAAGGATCAGCCGAGTGGTTCTTGTGGGAGAACAACTCCATTTGGCTCACTAACTTCACACACCATCAGGCTTCCAAGCAGCTCTCAAGGAAACTCAGTTTTCACACTCTATGCTTAGTGCCCTTTGAGTGCATTATCTAGGAATGAACCTGGTAGAGCATCCCACACAAACGAATGCTCCACATGCGGGTTTCACATGCCACCAACTCCACATTCACAGGCAACTTCAGCGCCACAGCCGTTTTCAGATAGCCCTCAATGCAAAGGCTCTAGACGCAAATATTGGTGTGAGAGCTAATTCAATCAAGGAAACACTGCATGTTGGTGAAGGGCATATTGAAGAAGGATCAGCCGAGTGGTTCTTGTGGGAGAACAACTCCATTTGGCTCACTAACTTCACACACCATCAGGCTTCCAAGCAGCTCTCAAGGAAACTCAGTTTTCACACTCTATGCTTAGTGCCCTTTGAGTGCATTATCTAGGAATGAACTTGGTAGAGCATCCCACACAAACGAATGCTCCACATGCGGGTTTCACATGCCACCAACTCCACATTCACAGGCAACTTCAGCGCCACAGCCGTTTTCAGATAGCCCTCAATGCAAAGGCTCTAGACGCAAATATTGGTGTGAGAGCTAATTCAATCAAGGAAACACTGCATGTTGGTGAAGGGCATATTGAAGAAGGATCAGCCGAGTGGTTCTTGTGGGAGAACAACTCCATTTGGCTCACTAACTTCACACACCATCAGGCTTCCAAGCAGCTCTCAAGGAAATTTAGTTTTCACACTCTATGTTTAGTGCCCTTTGAGTGCATTATCTAGGAATGAACCTGGTAGAGCATCCCACACAAACGAATGCTCCACATGCGGGTTTCACATGCCACCAACTCCACATTCACAGGCAACTTCAGCGCCACAGCCGTTTTCAGATAGCCCTCAATGCAAAGGCTCTAGACGCAAATATTGGTGTGAGAGCTAATTCAATCAAGGAAACACTGCATGTTGTTGAAGGGCATATTGAAGAAGGATCAGCCGAGTGGTTCTTGTGGGAGAACAACTCCATTTGGCTCACTAACTTCACACACCATCAGGCTTCCAAGCAGCTCTCAAGGAAACTCAGTTTTCACACTCTATGCTTAGTGCCCTTTGTATGGCTAGGACTGAAATGAACCTGGTAGAGCATCCCACACAAACGAATGCTCCACATGCGGGTTTCACATGCCACCAACTCCACATTCACAGGCAACTTCAGCGCCACAGCCGTTTTTCAGTAGCCCTCAATGCAACGGCTCTAGATGCAAATATTGGTGTGAGAGCTAATTCAATCAAGGAAACATTGCATGTTGGTGAAGAGCATATTGAAGAAGGATCAGCCGAGTGGTTCTTGTGGGAGAACAACTCCATTTGGCTCACTAACTTCACACACCATCAGGCTTCCAAGCAGCTCTCAAGGAAACTCAGTTTTCACACTCTATGCTTAGTGCCCTTTGAGTGCATTATCTAGGAATGAACCTGGTAGAGCATCCCACACAAACGAATGCTCCACATGCGGGTTTCACATGCCACCAACTCCACATTCACAGGCAACTTCAGCGCCACAGCCGTTTTCAGATAGCCCTCAATGCAAAGGCTCTAGACGCAAATATTGGTGTGAGAGCTAATTCAATCAAGGAAACACTGCATGTTGGTGAAGGGCATATTGAAGAAGGATCAGCCGAGTGGTTCTTGTGGGAGAACAACTCCATTTGGCTCACTAACTTCACACACCATCAGGCTTCCAAGCAGCTCTCAAGGAAATTTAGTTTTCACACTCTATGTTTAGTGCCCTTTGAGTGCATTATCTAGGAATGAACCTGGTAGAGCATCCCACACAAACGAATGCTCCACATGCGGGTTTCACATGCCACCAACTCCACATTCACAGGCAACTTCAGCGCCACAGCCGTTTTCAGATAGCCCTCAATGCAAAGGCTCTAGACGCAAATATTGGTGTGAGAGCTAATTCAATCAAGGAAACACTGCATGTTGGTGAAGAGCATATTGAAGAAGGATCAGCCGAGTGGTTCTTGTGGGAGAACAACTCCATTTGGCTCACTAACTTCACACACCATCAGGCTTCCAAGCAGCTCTCAAGGAAACTCCGTTTTCACACTCTATGCTTAGTGCCCTTTGTATGGCTAGGACTGAAATGAACCTGGTAGAGCATCCCACACAAACGAATGCTCCACATGCGGGTTTCACATGCCACCAACTCCACATTCACAGGCAACTTCAGCGCCACAGCCGTTTTCAGATAGCCCTCAATGCAAAGGCTCTAGACGCAAATATTGGTGTGAGAGCTAATTCAATCAAGGAAACACTGCATGGTGGTGAAGGGCATATTGAAGAAGGATCAGCCGAGTGGTTCTTGTGGGAGAACAACTCCATTTGGCTCACTAACTTCACACACCATCAGGCTTCCAAGCAGCTCTCAAGGAAACTCAGTTTTCACACTCTATGCTTAGTGCCTTTGTATGGCTAGGACTAAAATGAACCTGGTAGAGCATCCCACACAAACGAATGCTCCACATGCGGGTTTCACATGCCACCAACTCCACATTCACAGGCAACTTCAGAGCCACAGCCATTTTCAGATAGCCCTCAATGCAAAGGCTCTAGACGCAAATATTGGTGTGAGAGCTAATTCAATCAAGGAAACACTGCATGTTGGTGAAGGGCATATTGAAGAAGGATCAGCCGAGTGGTTCTTGTGGGAGAACAACTCCATTTGGCTCACTAACTTCACACACCATCAGGCTTCCAAGCAGCTCTCAAGGAAACTCAGTTTTCACACTCTATGCTTAGTGCCTTTGTATGGCTAGGACTAAAATGAACCTGGTAGAGCATCCCACACAAACGAATTTTCCACATGCGGGTTTCACATGCCACCAACTCCACATTCACAGGCAACTTCAGAGCCACAGCCATTTTCAGATAGCCCTCAATGCAAAGGCTCTAGACGCAAATATTGGTGTGAGAGCTAATTCAATCAAGGAAACACTGCATGTTGGTGAAGGGCATATTGAAGAAGGATCAGCCGAGTGGTTCTTGTGGGAGAACAACTCCATTTGGCTCACTAACTTCACACACCATCAGGCTTCCAAGCAGCTCTCAAGGAAACTCAGTTTTCACACTCTATGCTTAGTGCCCTTTGTATGGCTAGGACTGTAATGAACCTGGTAGAGCATCCCACACAAACGAATGCTCCACATGCGGGTTTCACATGCCACCAACTCCACATTCACAGGCAACTTCAGCGCCACAGCCGTTTTCAGATAGCCCTCAATGCAAAGGCTCTAGACGCAAATATTGGTGTGAGAGCTAATTCAATCAAGGAAACACTGCATGTTGGTGAAGGGCATATTGAAGAAGGATCAGCCGAGTGGTTCTTGTGGGAGAACAACTCCATTTGGCTCACTAACTTCACACACCATCAGGCTTCCAAGCAGCTCTCAAGGACACTCAGTTTTCACACTCTATGCTTAGTGCCCTTTGTATGGCTAGGACTGTAATGAACCTGGTAGAGCATCCCACACAAACGAATGCTCCACATGCGGGTTTCACATGCCACCAACTCCACATTCACAGGCAACTTCAGCGCCACAGCCGTTTTCAGATAGCCCTCAATGCAAAGGCTCTAGACGCAAATATTGGTGTGAGAGCTAATTCAATCAAGGAAACACTGCATGTTGGTGAAGGGCATATTGAAGAAGGATCAGCCGAGTGGTTCTTGTGGGAGAACAACTCCATTTGGCTCACTAACTTCACACACCATCAGACTTCCAAGCAGCTCTCAAGGAAACTCAGTTTTCACACTCTATCCTTAGTGCCCATTGAGTGCATTATCTAGGAATGAACCTGGTAGAGCATCCCACAGAAACGAATGCTCCACATGCGGGTTTCACATGCCACCAACTCCACATTCACAGGCAACTTCAGCGCCACAGCCGTTTTCAGATAGCCCTCAATGCAAAGGCTCTAGACGCAAATATTGTTGTGAGAGCTAATTCAATCAAGGAAACACTGCATGTTGGTGAAGGGCATATTGAAGAAGGATCAGCCGAGTGGTTCTTGTGGGAGAACAACTCCATTTGGCTCACTAACTTCACACACCATCAGGCTTCCAAGCAGCTCTCAAGGAAACTCAGTTTTCACACTCTATGCTTAGTGCCTTTGTATGGCTAGGACTAAAATGAATCTGGTAGAGCATCCCACACAAACGAATGCTCCACATGCGGGTTTCACATGCCACCAACTCCACATTCACAGGCAACTTCAGTGCCACAGCCGTTTTCAGATAGCCCTCAATACAAAGGCTCTAGACGCAAATATTGGTGTGAGAGCTAATTCAATCAAGGAAACACTGCATGTTGGTGAAGGGCATATTGAAGAAGGATCAGCCGAGTGGTTCTTGTGGGAGAACAACTCCATTTGGCTCACTAACTTCACACACCATCAGGCTTCCAAGCAGCTCTCAAGGAAACTCAGTTTTCACACTCTATGCTTAGTGCCCTTTGAGTGCATTATCTAGGAATGAACCTGGTAGAGCATCCCACACAAACGAATGCTCCACATGCGGGTTTCACATGCCACCAACTCCACATTCACAGGCAACTTCAGCGCCACAGCCGTTTTCAGATAGCCCTCAATGCAAAGGCTCTAGACGCAAATATTGGTGTGAGAGCTAATTCAATCAAGGAAACACTGCATGTTGGTGAAGGGCATATTGAAGAAGGATCAGCCGAGTGGTTCTTGTGGGAGAACAACTCCATTTGGCTCACTAACTTCACACACCATCAGGCTTCCAAGCAGCTCTCAAGGAAACTCAGTTTTCACACTCTATGCTTAGTGCCCTTTGAGTGCATTATCTAGGAATGAACTTGGTAGAGCATCCCACACAAACGAATGCTCCACATGCGGGTTTCACATGCCACCAACTCCACATTCACAGGCAACTTCAGCGCCACAGCCGTTTTCAGATAGCCCTCAATGCAAAGGCTCTAGACGCAAATATTGGTGTGAGAGCTAATTCAATCAAGGAAACACTGCATGTTGGTGAAGAGCATATTGAAGAAGGATCAGCCGAGTGGTTCTTGTGGGAGAACAACTCCATTTGGCTCACTAACTTCACACACCATCAGGCTTCCAAGCAGCTCTCAAGGAAACTCAGTTTTCACACTCTATGCTTAGTGCCCTTTGTATGGCTAGGACTGAAATGAACCTGGTAGAGCATCCCACACAAACGAATGCTCCACATGCGGGTTTCACATGCCACCAACTCCACATTCACAGGCAACTTCAGCGCCACAGCCGTTTTCAGATAGCCCTCAATGCAAAGGCTCTAGACGCAAATATTGGTGTGAGAGCTAATTCAATCAAGGAAACACTGCATGTTGGTGAAGGGCATATTGAAGAAGGATCAGTCGAGTGGTTCTTGTGGGAGAACAACTCCATTTGGCTCACTAACTTCACACACCATCAGGCTTCCAAGCAGCTCTCAAGGAAACTCAGTTTTCACACTCTATGCTTAGTGCCCTTTGAGTGCATTATCTAGGAATGAACTTGGTAGAGCATCCCACACAAACGAATGCTCCACATGCGGGTTTCACATGCCACCAACTCCACATTCACAGGCAACTTCAGCGCCACAGCCGTTTTCAGATAGCCCTCAATGCAAAGGCTCTAGACGCAAATATTGGTGTGAGAGCTAATTCAATCAAGGAAACACTGCATGTTGGTGAAGAGCATATTGAAGAAGGATCAGCCGAGTGGTTCTTGTGGGAGAACAACTCCATTTGGCTCACTAACTTCACACACCATCAGGCTTCCAAGCAGCTCTCAAGGAAACTCAGTTTTCACACTCTATGCTTAGTGCCCTTTGAGTGCATTATCTAGGAATGAACCTGGTAGAGCATCCCACACAAACGAATGCTCCACATGCGGGTTTCACATGCCACCAACTCCACATTCACAGGCAACTTCAGCGCCACAGCCGTTTTCAGATAGCCCTCAATGCAAAGGCTCTAGACGCAAATATTGGTGTGAGAGCTAATTCAATCAAGGAAACACTGCATGTTTGTGAAGGGCATATTGAAGAAGGATCAGCCGAGTGGTTCTTGTGGGAGAACAACTCCATTTGGCTCACTAACTTCACACACCATCAGGCTTCCAAGCAGCTCTCAAGCAAACTCAGTTTTCACACTCTATGCTTAGTGCTCTTTGAGTGCATTATCTAGGAAAGAACTTGGTAGAGCATCCCACACAAACGAATGCTCCACATGCGGGTTTCACATGCCACCAACTCCACATTCACAGGCAACTTCAGCGCCACAGCCGTTTTCAGATAGCCCTCAATGCAAAGGCTCTAGACGCAAATATTGGTGTGAGAGCTAATTCAATCAAGGAAACACTGCATGTTGGTGAAGAGCATATTGAAGAAGGATCAGCCGAGTGGTTCTTGTGGGAGAACAACTCCATTTGGCTCACTAACTTCACACACCATCAGGCTTCCAAGCAGCTCTCAAGGAAACTCAGTTTTCACACTCTATGCTTAGTGCCCTTTGAGTGCATTATCTAGGAATGAACCTGGTAGAGCATCCCACACAAATGAATGCTCCACTTGCGGGTTTCACATGCCACCAACTCCACATTCACAGGCAACTTCAGCGCCACAGCCGTTTTCAGATAGCCCTCAATGCAAAGGCTCTAGACGCCAATATTGGTGTGAGAGCTAATTCAATCAAGGAAACACTGCATGTTGGTGAAGGGCATATTGAAGAAGGATCAGCCGAGTGGTTCTTGTGGGAGAACAACTCCATTTGGCTCACTAACTTCACACACCATCAGGCTTCCAAGCAGCTCTCAAGGAAACTCAGTTTTCACACTCTATGCTTAGTGCCCTTTGTATGGCTAGGACTGAAATGAACCTGGTAGAGCATCCCACACAAACGAATGCTCCACATGCGGGTTTCACATGCCACCAACTCCACATTCACAGGCAACTTCAGCGCCACAGCCGTTTTCAGATAGCCCTCAATGCAAAGGCTCTAGACGCAAATATTGGTGTGAGAGCTAATTCAATCAAGGAAACACTGCATGTTGGTGAAGGGCATATTGAAGAAGGATCAGCCGAGTGGTTCTTGTGGGAGAACAACTCCATTTGGCTCACTAACTTCACACACCATCAGGCTTCCAAGCAGCTCTCAAGGAAACTCAGTTTTCACACTCTATGCTTAGTGCCCTTTGAGTGCATTATCTAATAATGAACTTGGTAGAGCATCCCACACAAACGAATGCTCCACATGCGGGTTTCACATGCCACCAACTCCACATTCACAGGCAACTTCAGCGCCACAGCCGTTTTCAGATAGCCCTCAATGCAAAGGCTCTAGACGCAAATATTGGTGTGAGAGCTAATTCAATCAAGGTAACACTGCATGTTGGTGAAGGGCATATTGAAGAAGGATCAGCCGAGTGGTTCTTGTGGGAGAACAACTCCATTTGGCTCACTAACTTCACACACCATCAGGCTTCCAAGCAGCTCTCAAGGAAACTCAGTTTTCACACTCTATGCTTAGTGTCCTTTGTATGGCTAGGACTGAAATGAACCTGGTAGAGCATCCCACACAAACGAATGCTCCACATGCGGGTTTCACATGCCACCAACTCCACATTCACAGGCAACTTCAGCGCCACAGCCGTTTTCAGATAGCCCTCAATGCAAAGGCTCTAGACGCAAATATTGGTGTGAGAGCTAATTCAATCAAGGAAACACTGCATGTTGGTGAAGGGCATATTGAAGAAGGATCAGCCGAGTGGTTCTTGTGGGAGAACAACTCCATTTGGCTCACTAACTTCACACACCATCAGGCTTCCAAGCAGCTCTCAAGGAATCTCAGTTTTCACACTCTATGCTTAGTGCCCTTTGTATGGCTAGGACTGAAATGAACCTGGTAGAGCATCCCACACAAACGAATGCTCCACATGCGGGTTTCACATGCCACCAACTCCACATTCACAGGCAACTTCAGCGCCACAGCCGTTTTCAGATAGCCCTCAATGCAAAGGATCTAGACGCAAATATTGGTGTGAGAGCTAATTCAATCAAGGAAACACTGCATGTTGGTGAAGGGCATATTGAAGAATGATCAGCCGAGTGGTTCTTGTGGGAGAACAACTCCATTTGGCTCACTAACTTCACACACCATCAGGCTTCCAAGCAGCTCTCAAGGAAACTCAGTTTTCACACTCTATGCTTAGTGCCCTTTGAGTGCACTATCTAGGAATGAACCTGGTAGAGCATCCCACACAAACGAATGCTCCACATGCGGGTTTCACATGCCACCAACTCCACATTCACAGGCAACTTCAGCGCCACAGCTGTTTTCAGATAGCCCTCAATGCAAAGGCTCTAGACGCAAATATTGGTGTGAGAGCTAATTCAATCAAGGAAACACTGCATGTTGGTGAAGGGCATATTGAAGAAGGATCAGCCGAGTGGTTCTTGTGGGAGAACAACTCCATATGGCTCACTAACTTCACACACCATCAGGCTTCCAAGCAGCTCTCAAGGAAACTCAGTTTTCACACTCTATGCTTAGTGCCCTTTGAGTGCATTATCTAGGAATGAACCTGGTAGAGCATCCCACACAAACGAATGCTCCACATGCGGGTTTCACATGCCACCAACTCCACATTCACAGGCAACTTCAGCGCCACAGCCGTTTTCAGATAGCCCTCAATGCAAAGGCTCTAGACGCAAATATTGGTGTGAGAGCTAATTCAATCAAGGAAACACTGCATGTTGGTGAAGGGCATATTGAAGAAGGATCAGCCGAGGGGTTCTTGTGGAAGAACAACTCCATTTGGCTCACTAACTTCACACACCATCAGGCTTCCAAGCAGCTCTCAAGGAAACTCAGTTTTCACACTCTATGCTTAGTGCCCTTTGAGTGCATTATCTAGGAAAGAACTTAGTAGAGCATCCCACACAAACGAATGCTCCACATGCGGGTTTCACATGCCACCAACTCCACATTCACAGGCAACTTCAGCGCCACTGCCGTTTTCAGATAGCCCTCAATGCAAAGGCTCTAGACGCAAATATTGGTGTGAGAGCTAATTCAATCAAGGAAACACTGCATGTTGGTGAAGGGCATATTGAAGAAGGATCAGCCGAGTGGTTCTTGTGGGAGAACAACTCCATTTGGCTCACTAACTTCACACACCATCAGGCTTCCAAGCAGCTCTCAAGGAAACTCACTTTTCACACTCTATGCTTAGTGCCCTTTGAGGGCATTTCTAGGAATGAACCTGGTAGAGCATCCCACACAAACGAATGCTCCACATGCGGGTTTCACATGCCACCAACTCCACATTCACAGGCAACTTCAGCGCCACAGCCGTTTTCAGATAGCCCTCAATGCAAAGGCTCTAGACGCAAATATTGGTGTGAGAGCTAATTCAATCAAGGAAACACTGCATGTTGGTGAAGGGCATATTGAAGAAGGATCAGCCGAGTGGTTCTTGTGGGAGAACAACTCCATTTGGCTCACTAACTTCACACACCATCAGGCTTCCAAGCAGCTCTCAAGCAAACTCAGTTTTCACACTCTATGCTTAGTGCCCTTTGAGTGCATTATCTAGGAAAGAACTTGGTAGAGCATCCCACACAAACGAATGCTCCACATGCGGGTTTCACATGCCACCAACTCCACATTCACAGGCAACTTCAGCGCCACAGCCGTTTTCAGATAGCCCTCAATGCAAAGGATCTAGACGCAAATATTGGTGTGAGAGCTAATTCAATCAAGGAAACACTGCATGTTGGTGAAGGGCATATTGAAGAAGGATCAGCCGAGTGGTTCTTGTGGGAGAACAACTCCATTTGGCTCACTAACTTCACACACCATCAGGCTTCCAAGCAGCTCTCAAGGAAACTCAGTTTTCACACTCTATGCTTAGTGCCCTTTGAGTGCACTATCTAGGAATGAACCTGGTAGAGCATCCCACACAAACGAATGCTCCACATGCGGGTTTCACATGCCACCAACTCCACATTCACAGGCAACTTCAGCGCCACAGCTGTTTTCAGATAGCCCTCAATGCAAAGGCTCTAGACGCAAATATTGGTGTGAGAGCTAATTCAATCAAGGAAACACTGCATGTTGGTGAAGGGCATATTGAAGAAGGATCAGCCGAGTGGTTCTTGTGGGAGAACAACTCCATTTGGCTCACTAACTTCACACACCATCAGGCTTCCAAGCAGCTCTCAAGGAAACTCAGTTTTCACACTCTATGCTTAGTGCCCTTTGAGTGCACTATCTAGGAATGAACCTGGTAGAGCATCCCACACAAACGAATGCTCCACATGCGGGTTTCACATGCCACCAACTCCACATTCACAGGCAACTTCAGCGCCACAGCTGTTTTCAGATAGCCCTCAATGCAAAGGCTCTAGACGCAAATATTGGTGTGAGAGCTAATTCAATCAAGGAAACACTGCATGTTGGTGAAGGGCATATTGAAGAAGGATCAGCCGAGTGGTTCTTGTGGGAGAACAACTCCATATGGCTCACTAACTTCACACACCATCAGGCTTCCAAGCAGCTCTCAAGGAAACTCAGTTTTCACACTCTATGCTTAGTGCCCTTTGAGTGCATTATCTAGGAATGAACCTGGTAGAGCATCCCACACAAACGAATGCTCCACATGCGGGTTTCACATGCCACCAACTCCACATTCACAGGCAACTTCAGCGCCACAGCCGTTTTCAGATAGCCCTCAATGCAAAGGCTCTAGACGCAAATATTGGTGTGAGAGCTAATTCAATCAAGGAAACACTGCATGTTGGTGAAGGGCATATTGAAGAAGGATCAGCCGAGGGGTTCTTGTGGAAGAACAACTCCATTTGGCTCACTAACTTCACACACCATCAGGCTTCCAAGCAGCTCTCAAGGAAACTCAGTTTTCACACTCTATGCTTAGTGCCCTTTGAGTGCATTATCTAGGAAAGAACTTAGTAGAGCATCCCACACAAACGAATGCTCCACATGCGGGTTTCACATGCCACCAACTCCACATTCACAGGCAACTTCAGCGCCACAGCCGTTTTCAGATAGCCCTCAATGCAAAGGCTCTAGACGCAAATATTGGTGTGAGAGCTAATTCAATCAAGGAAACACTGCATGTTGGTGAAGGGCATATTGAAGAAGGATCAGCCGAGTGGTTCTTGTGGGAGAACAACTCCATTTGGCTCACTAACTTCACACACCATCAGGCTTCCAAGCAGCTCTCAAGGAAACTCAGTTTTCACACTCTATGCTTAGTGCCCTTTGAGTGCATTATCTAGGAAAGAACTTAGTAGAGCATCCCACACAAACGAATGCTCCACATGCGGGTTTCACATGCCACCAACTCCACATTCACAGGCAACTTCAGCGCCACAGCCGTTTTCAGATAGCCCTCAATGCAAAGGCTCTAGACGCAAATATTGGTGTGAGAGCTAATTCAATCAAGGAAACACTGCATGTTGGTGAAGGGCATATTGAAGAATGATCAGCCGAGTGGTTCTTGTGGGAGAACAACTCCATTTGGCTCACTAACTTCACACACCATCAGGCTTCCAAGCAGCTTTCAAGGAAACTCAGTTTTCACAGTCTATGCTTAGTGCTCTTTGTGTGCCTAGGACTGAAATGAACCTGGTAGAGCATCCCACACAAACGAATGCTCCACATGCGGGTTTCACATGCCACCAACTCCACATTCACAGGCAACTTCAGCGCCACTGCCGTTTTCAGATAGCCCTCAATGCAAAGGCTCTAGACGCAAATATTGGTGTGAGAGCTAATTCAATCAAGGAAACACTGCATGTTGGTGAAGGGCATATTGAAGAAGGATCAGCCGAGTGATTCTTCTGGGAGAACAACTCCATTTGGCTCACTAACTTCACACACCATCAGGCTTCCAAGCAGCTCTCAAGGAAACTCAGTTTTCACACTCTATGCTTAGTGCCCTTTGAGGGCATTATCTAGGAATGAACCTGGTAGAGCATCCCACACAAACGAATGCTCGACATGCGGGTTTCACATGCCACCAACTCCACATTCACAGGCAACTTCAGCGCCACAGCCGTTTTCAGATAGCCCTCAATGCAAAGGCTCTAGACGCAAATATTGGTGTGAGAGCTAATTCAATCAAGGAAACACTGCATGTTGGTGAAGGGCATATTGAAGAAGGATCAGCCGAGTGGTTCTTGTGGGAGAACAACTCCATTTGGCTCACTAACTTCACACACCATCAGGCTTCCAAGCAGCTCTCAAGGAAACTCAGTTTTCACACTCTATGCTTAGTGCCCTTTGAGTGCATTATCTAGGAAAGAACTTGGTAGAGCATCCCACACAAACCAATGCTCCACATGCGGGTTTCACATGCCACCAACTCCACATTCACAGGCAACTTCAGCGCCACAGCCGTTTTCAGATAGCCCTCAATGCAAAGGCTCTAGACGCAAATATTGGTGTGAGAGCTAATTCAATCAAGGAAACACTGCATGTTGGTGAAGGGCATATTGAAGAAGGATCAGCCGAGTGGTTCTTGTGGGAGAACAACTCCATTTGGCTCACTAACTTCACACACCATCAGGCTTCCAAGCAGCTCTCAAGGAAACTCAGTTTTCACACTCTATGCTTAGTGCCCTTTGAGTGCACTATCTAGGAATGAACCTGGTAGAGCATCCCACACAAACGAATGCTCCACATGCGGGTTTCACATGCCACCAACTCCACATTCACAGGCAACTTCAGCGCCACAGCCGTTTTCAGATAGCCCTCAATGCAAAGGCTCTAGACGCAAATATTGGTGTGAGAGCTAATTCAATCAAGGAAACACTGCATGTTGGTGAAGGGCATATTGAAGAAGGATCAGCCGAGTGGTTCTTGTGGGAGAACAACTCCATTTGGCTCACTAACTTCACACACCATCAGGCTTCCAAGCAGCTCTCAAGGAAACTCAGTTTTTACACTCTATGCTTAGTGCCCTTTCTTTGGCTAGGACTGAAATGATCCTGGTAGAGCATCCCACACAAACGAATGCTCCACATGCGGGTTTCACATGCCACCAACTCCACATTCACAGGCAACTTCAGCGCCACAGCCGTTTTCAGATAGCCCTCAATGCAAAGGCTTTAGACGCAAATATTGGTGTGAGAGCTAATTCAATCAAGGAAACACTGCATGTTGGTGAAGGGCATATTGAAGAAGGATCAGCCGAGTGGTTCTTGTGGGAGAACAACTCCATTTGGCTCACTAACTTCACACACCATCAGGCTTCCAAGCAGCTCTCAAGGAAACTCAGTTTTCACACTCTATGCTTAGTGCTCTTTTTGTGGTTAGGACTGAAATGAACCTGGTAGAGCATCCCACACAAACGAATGCTCCACATGCGGGTTTCACATGCCACCAACTCCACATTCACAGGCAACTTCAGCGCCACAGCCGTTTTCAGATAGCCCTCAATGCAAAGGCTCTAGACGCAAATATTGGTGTGAGAGCTAATTCAATCAAGGAAACACTGCATGTTGGTGAAGGGCATATTGAAGAAGGATCAGCCGAGTGGTTCTTGTGGAGAACAACTCCATTTGGCTCACTAACTTCACACACCATCAGGCTTCCAAGCAGCTCTCAAGGAAACTCAGTTTTCACACTCTATGCTTAGTGCCCTTTGAGTGCCTAGGACTGAAATGAAGCTTGGAGAGCATCCCACACAAACGAATGCTCCACATGCGGGTTTCACATGCCACCAACTCCACATTCACAGGCAACTTCAGCGCCACAGCCGTTTTCAGATAGCCCTCAATGCAAAGGCTTTAGACACAAATATTGGTGTGAGAGTTAATTCAATCAAGGAAACACTGCATGTTGGTGAAGGGCATATTGAAGAAGGATCAGCCGAGTGGTTCTTGTGGGAGAACAACTCCATTTGGCTCACTAACTTCACACACCATCAGGCTTCCAAGCAGCTCTCAAG
Source organism: Ochotona princeps (assembly GCF_030435755.1). NCBI lineage: Eukaryota > Metazoa > Chordata > Mammalia > Lagomorpha > Ochotonidae > Ochotona > Ochotona princeps. The sequence continues at coordinate 81,312 of NW_026700131.1, forward strand.
GAAACTCAGTTTTCACACTCTATGCTTAGTGCCCTTTGAGTGCATTATCCAGGAATGAACCTGGTAGAGCATCCAACACAAACGAATGCTCCACATGCGGGTTTCACATGCCACCAACTCCACATTCACAGGCAACTTCAGCGCCACAGCCGTTTTCAGATAGCCCTCAATGCAAAGGCTCTAGACGCAAATATTGGTGTGAGAGCTAATTCAATCAAGGAAACACTGCATGTTGGTGAAGGGCATATTGAAGAAGGATCAGCCGAGTGGTTCTTGTGGGAGAACAACTCCATTTGGCTCACTAACTTCACACACCATCAGGCTTCCAAGCAGCTCTCAAGGAAACTCAGTTTTCACACTCTATGCTTAGTGCCCTTTCTTTGACTACGACTGAAATGAACCTGGTAGAGCATCCCACGCAAACGAATGCTCCACATGCGGGTTTCACATGCCACCAACTCCACATTCACAGGCAACTTCAGCGCCACAGCCGTTTTCAGATAGCCCTCAATGCAAAGGCTCTAGACGCAAATATTGGTGTGAGAGCTAATTCAATCAAGGAAACACTGCATGTTGGTGAAGGGCATATTGAAGAAGGATCAGCCGAGTGGTTCTTGTGGGAGAACAACTCCATTTGGCTCACTAACTTCGCACACCATCAGGCTTCCAAGCAGCTCTCAAGGAAACTCAGTTTTCACACTCTATGCTTAGTGCCCTTTGAGTGCATTATCTAGGAATGAACCTGGTAGAGCATCCCACACAAACCAATGCTCCACATGCGGGTTTCACATGCCACCAACTCCACATTCACAGGCAACTTCAGCGCCACAGCCGTTTTCAGATAGCCCTCAATGCAAAGGCTCTAGACGCAAATATTGGTGTGAGAGCTAATTCAATCAAGGAAACACTGCATGTTGGTGAAGGGCATATTGAAGAAGGATCAGCCGAGTGGTTCTTGTGGGAGAACAACTCCATTTGGCTCACTAACTTCACACACCATTAGGCTTCCAAGCAGCTCTCAAGGAAACTCAGTTTTCACACTCTATGCTTAGTGCCCTTTGAGTGCATTATCTAGGAATGAACCTGGTAGAGCATCCCACACAAACGAATGCTCCACATGCGGGTTTCACATGCCACCAACTCCACATTCACAGGCAACTTCAGCGCCACAGCCGTTTTCAGATAGCCCTCAATGCAAAGGCTCTAGACGCAAATATTGGTGTGAGAGCTAATTCAATCAAGGAAACACTGCATGTTGGTGAAGGGCATATTGAAGAAGGATCAGCCGAGTGGTTCTTGTGGGAGAACAACTCCATTTGGCTCACTAACTTCACACACCATCAGGCTTCCAAGCAGCTCTCAAGGAAACTCAGTTTTCACACTCTATGCTTAGTGCCCTTTGAGTGCATTATCTAGGAATGAACCTGGTAGAGCATCCCACACAAACGAATGCTCCACATGCGGGTTTCACATGCCACCAACTCCACATTCACAGGCAACTTCAGCGCCACAGCCGTTTTCAGATAGCCCTCAATGCAAAGGCTCTAGACGCAAATATTGGTGTGAGAGCTAATTCAATCAAGGAAACACTGCATGTTGGTGAAGGGCATATCGAAGAAGGATCAGCCGAGTGGTTCTTGTGGGAGAACAACTCCATTTGGCTCACTAACTTCACACACCATCAGGCTTCCAAGCAGCTCTCAAGGAAACTCAGTTTTCACACTCTATGCTTAGTGCCCTTTGAGTGCATTATCTAGGAATGAACCTGGTAGAGCATTCCACACAAACGTATGCTCCACATGCGGGTTTCACATGCCACCAACTCCACATTCACAGGCAACTTCAGCGCCACAGCCGTTTTCAGATAGCCCTCAATGCAAAGGCTCTAGACGCAAATATTGGTGTGAGAGCTAATTCAATCAAGGAAACACTGCATGTTGGTGAAGGGCATATTGAAGAAGGATCAGCCGAGTGGTTCTTGTGGGAGAACAACTCCATTTGGCTCACTAACTTCACACACCATTAGGCTTCCAAGCAGCTCTCAAGGAAACTCAGTTTTCACACTCTATGCTTAGTGCCTTTTGTGTGCCTAGGACTGAAATGAACCTGGTAGAGCATCCCACACAAACGAATGCTCCACATGCGGGTTTCACATGCCACCAACTCCACATTCACAGGCAACTTCAGCGCCACAGCCGTTTGCAGATAGCCCTCAATGCAAAGGCTCTAGACGCAAATATTGGTGTGAGAGCTAATTCAATCAAGGAAACACTGCATGTTGGTGAAGGGCATATTGAAGAAGG
>NW_026700132.1:0-42542 GCF_030435755.1 Ochotona princeps
GGTTCATTCCTAGATAATGCACTCAAAGGGCACTAAGCATAGAGTGTGAAAACTGAGTTTCCTTGAGAGCTGCTTGGAAGCCTGATGGTGTGTGAAGTTAGTGAGCCAAATGGAGTTGTTCTCCCACAAGAACCACTCGGCTGATCCTTCTTCAATATGCCCTTCACCAACATGCAGTGTTTCCTTGATTGAATTAGCTCTCACACCAATATTTGCGTCTAGAGCCTTTGCATTGAGGGCTATCTGAAAACGGCTGTGGCGCTGAAGTTGCCTGTGAATGTGGAGTTGGTGGCATGTGAAACCCGCATGTGGAGCATTCGTTTGTGTGGGATGCTCTACTAGGTTCATTTCAGTCCTAGCCATACAAAGGGCACTAAGCATAGAGTGTGAAAACTGAGTTTCCTTGAGAGCTGCTTGGAAGCCTGATGGTGTGTGAAGTTACTGAGCCAAATGGAATTGTTCTCCCACAAGAACCACTCGGCTGATCCTTCTTCAATATGCCCTTCACCAACATGCAGTGTTTCCTTGATTGAATTAGCTCTCACACCAATATTTGCGTCTAGAGCCTTTGCATTGAGGGCTATCTGAAAACGGCTGTGGCGCTGAAGTTGCCTGTGAATGTGGAGTTGGTGGCATGTGAAACCCGCATGTGGAGCATTCGTTTGTGTGGGATGCTCTACCAGGTTCATTTCAGCCCTAGCCATACAAAGGGCACTAAGCATAGAGTGTGAAAACTGAGTTTCCTTGAGAGCTGCTTGGAATCCTGATGGTGTGTGAAGTTAGTGAGCCAAATGGAGTTATTCTCCCACAAGAACCACTCGGCTGATCCTTCTTCAATATGCCCTTCACCAACATGCAGTGTTTCCTTGATTGAATTAGCTCTCACACCAATATTTGCGTCTAGAGCCTTTGCATTGAGGGCTATCTGAAAACGGCTGTGGCGCTGAAGTTGCCTGTGAATGTGGAGTTGGTGGCATGTGAAACCCGCATGTGGAGCATTCGTTTGTGTGGGATGCTGACCAAGCTTCATTTCAGTCCTAGGCACACAAAGGGCACTAAGCATAGAGTGTGAAAACTGAGTTTCCTTGAGAGCTGCTTGGAAGCCTGATGGTGTGTGAAGTTAGGGAGCCAAATGGAGTTGTTCTCCCACAAGAACCACTCGGCTGATCCTTCTTCAATATGCCCTTCACCAACAGGCAGTGTTTCCTTGATTGAATTAGCTCTCACACCAATATTTGCGTCTAGAGCCTTTGCATTGAGGGCTATCTGAAAACGGCTGTGGCGCTGAAGTTGCCTGTGAATCTGGAGTTGGTGGCATGTGAAACCCGCATGTGGAGCATTCGTTTGTGTGGGATGCTGACCAAGCTTCATTTCAGTCCTAGCCACACTAAGACCACTAAGCATAGAGTGTGAAACTGAGTTTCCTTGAGAGCTGCTTGGAAGCCTGATGGTGTGTGAAGTTAGTGAGCCAAATGGAGTTGTTCTCCCACAAGAACCACTCGGCTGATCCTTCTTCAATATGCCCTTCACCAACATGCAGTGTTTCCTTTATTGAATTAGTTCTCACACCAATATTTGCGTCTAGAGCCTTTGCATTGAGGGCTATCTGAAAACGGCTGTGGCGCTGAAGTTGCCTGTGAATGTGGAGTTGGTGGCATGTGAAACCCGCATGTGGAGCATTCGTTTGTGTGGGATGCTCTACCAGGTTCATTCCTGGATAATGCACTCAAAGGGCACTAAGCATAGAGTGTGAAAACTGAGTTTCCTTGAGAGCTGCTTGGAAGCCTGATGGTGTGTGAAGTTAGTGAGCCAAATGGAGTTGTTCTCCCACAAGAACCACTCGGCTGATCCTTCTTCAATATGCCCTTCACCAACATGCAGTGTTTCCTTGATTGAATTAGCTCTCACACCAATATTTGCGTCTAGAGCCTTTGCATTGAGGGCTATCTGAAAACGGCTGTGGCGCTGAAGTTGCCTGTGAATGTGGAGTTGGTGGCATGTGAAACCCGCATGTGGAGCATTCGTTTGTGTGGGATGCTCTACTAGGTTCATTTCAGTCCTAGCCATACAAAGGGCACTAAGCATAGAGTGTGAAAACTGAGTTTCCTTGAGAGCTGCTTGGAAGCCTGATGGTGTGTGAAGTTACTGAGCCAAATGGAATTGTTCTCCCACAAGAACCACTCGGCTGATCCTTCTTCAATATGCCCTTCACCAACATGCAGTGTTTCCTTGATTGAATTAGCTCTCACACCAATATTTGCGTCTAGAGCCTTTGCATTGAGGGCTATCTGAAAACGGCTGTGGCGCTGAAGTTGCCTGTGAATGTGGAGTTGGTGGCATGTGATACCCGCATGTGGAGCATTTGTTTGTGTGGGATGCTCTACCAGGTTCATTTCAGTCCTAGCCATACAAAGGGCACTAAGCATAGAGTGTGAAAACTGAGTTTCCTTGAGAGCTGCTTGGAAGCCTGATGGTGTGTGAAGTTAGTGAGCCAAATGGAGTTGTTCTCCCACAAGAACCACTCGGCTGATCCTTCTTCAACATGCCCTTCACCAACATGCAGTGTTTCCTTGATTGAATTAGCTCTCACACCAATATTTGCGTCTAGAGCCTTTGCATTGAGGGCTATCTGAAAACGGTTGTGGCGCTGAAGTTGCCTGTGAATGTGGAGTTGGTGGCATGTGAAACCCGCATGTGGAGCATTCGTTTGTGTGGGATGCTCTACCAGGTTCATTCCTAGATAATGCACTCAAAGGGCACTAAGCATAGAGTGTGAAAACTGAGTTTCCTTGAGAGCTGCTTGGAAGCCTGATGGTGTGTGAAGTTAGTGAGCCAAATGGAGTTATTCTGCCACAAGAACCACTCGGCTGATCCTTCTTCAATATGCCCTTCACCAACATGCAGTGTTTCCTTGATTGAATTAGCTCTCACACCAATATTTGCGTCTAGAGCCTTTGCATTGAGGGCTATCTGAAAACGGCTGTGGCGCTGAAGTTGCCTCTGAATGTGGAGTTGGTGGCATGTGAAACCCGCATGTGGAGCATTCGTTTGTGTGGGATGCTCTACCAGGTTCATTCCTAGATAATGCACTCAAAGGGCACTAAGCATAGAGTGTGAAAACTGAGTTTCCTTGAGAGCTGCTTGGAAGCCTGATGGTGTGTGAAGTTAGTGAGCCAAATGGAGTTGTTCTCCCACAAGAACCACTCGGCTGATCCTTCTTCAATATGCCCTTCACCAACATGCAGTGTTTCCTTGATTGAATTAGCTCTCACACCAATATTTGCGTCTAGAGCCTTTGCATTGAGGGCTATCTGAAAACAGCTGTGGCGCTGAAGTTGCCTGTGAATGTGGAGTTGGTGGCATGTGAAACCCGCATGTGGAGCATTCGTTTGTGTGGGATGCTGACCAAGCTTCATTTCAGTCCTAGCCACACAAAGGGCACTAAGCATAGAGTGTGAAAACTGAGTTTCCTTGAGAGCTGCTTGGAAGCCTGATGGTGTGTGAAGTTAGTGAGCCAAATGGAGTTGTTCTCCCACAAGAACCACTCGGCTGATCCTTCTTCAATATGCCCTTCACCAACATGCAGTGTTTCCTTGATTGAATTAGCTCTCACACCAATATTTGCGTCTAGAGCCTTTGCATTGAGGGCTATCTGAAAACGGCTGTGGCGCTGAAGTTGCCTGTGAATGTGGAGTTGGTGGCATGTGAAACCCGCATGTGGAGCATTCGTTTGTGTGGGATGCTCTACTAGGTTCATTTCAGTCCTAGCCATACAAAGGGCACTAAGCATAGAGTGTGAAAACTGAGTTTCCTTGAGAGCTGCTTGGAAGCCTGATGGTGTGTGAAGTTACTGAGCCAAATGGAATTGTTCTCCCACAAGAACCACTCGGCTGATCCTTCTTCAATATGCCCTTCACCAACATGCAGTGTTTCCTTGATTGAATTAGCTCTCACACCAATATTTGCGTCTAGAGCCTTTGCATTGAGGGCTATCTGAAAACGGCTGTGGCGCTGAAGTTGCCTGTGAATGTGGAGTTGGTGGCATGTGAAACCCGCATGTGGAGCATTCGTTTGTGTGGGATGCTCTACCAGGATCATTTCAGTCCTAGCCTTACAAAGGGCACTAAGCATAGAGTGTGAAAACTGAGTTTCCTTGAGAGCTGCTTGGAAGCCTGATGGTGTGTGAAGTTAGTGAGCCAAATGGAGTTGTTCTCCACAAGAACCACTCGGCTGATCCTTCTTCAATATGCCCTTCACCAACATGCAGTGTTTCCTTGATTGAATTAGCTCTCACACCAATGTTTGCGTCTAGAGCCTTTGCATTGAGGGCTATCTGAAAACGGCTGTGGCGCTGAAGTTGCCTGTGAATGTGGAGTTGGTGGCATGTGAAACCCGCATGTGGAGCATTCGTTTGTGTGGGATGCTCTACCAGGTTCATTCCTACATAATGCACTCAAAGGGCACTAAGCATAGAGTGTGAAAACTGAGTTTCCTTGAGAGCTGCTTGGAAGCCTGATGGTGTGTGACGTTAGTGAGCCAAATGGAGTTGTTCTCCCACAAGAACCACTCGGCTGATCCTTCTTCAATATGCCCTTCACCAACATGCAGTGTTTCCTTGATTCAATTAGCTCTCACACCAATATTTGCGTCTAGAGCCTTTGCATTGAGGGCTATCTGAAAACGGCTGTGGCGCTGAAGTTGCCTGTGAATGTGGAGTTGGTGGCATGTGAAACCCGCATGTGGAGCATTCGTTTGTGTGGGATGCTGACCAAGCTTCATTTCAGTCCTAGGCACACAAAGACCACTAAGCATAGAGTGTGAAAACTGAGTATCCTTGAGAGCTGCTTGGAAGCCTGATGGTGTGTGAAGTTAGGGAGCCAAATGGAGTTGTTCTCCCACAAGAACCACTCGGCTGATCCTTCTTCAATATGCCCTTCACCAACATGCAGTGTTTCCTTGATTGAATTAGCTCTCACACCAATATTTGCGTCTAGAGCCTTTGCATTGAGGGCTATCTGAAAACGGCTGTGGCGCTGAAGTTGCCTGTGAATGTGGAGTTGGTGGCATGTGAAACCCGCATGTGGAGCATTCGTTTGTGTGGGATGCTCTACTAGGTTCATTTCAGTCCTAGCCATACAAAGGGCACTAAGCATAGAGTGTGAAAACTGAGTTTCCTTGAGAGCTGCTTGGAAGCCTGATGGTGTGTGAAGTTACTGAGCCAAATGGAATTGTTCTCCCACAAGAACCACTCGGCTGATCCTTCTTCAATATGCCCTTCACCAACATGCAGTGTTTCCTTGATTGAATTAGCTCTCACACCAATATTTGCGTCTAGAGCCTTTGCATTGAGGGCTATCTGAAAACGGCTGTGGCGCTGAAGTTGCCTGTGAATGTGGAGTTGGTGGCATGTGAAACCCGCATGTGGAGCATTCGTTTGTGTGGGATGCTCTACCAGGTTCATTTCAGTCCTACTCATACAAAGGGCACTAAGCATAGAGTGTGAAAACTGAGTTTCCTTGAGAGCTGCTTGGAAGCCTGATGGTGTGTGAAGTTAGTGAGCCAAATGGAGTTGTTCTCCCACAAGAACCACTCGGCTGATCCTTCTTCAATATGCCCTTCACCAACATGCAGTGTTTCCTTGATTGAATTAGCTCTCACACCAATATTTGCGTCTAGAGCCTTTGCATTGAGGGCTATCTGAAAACGGCTGTGGCGCTGAAGTTGCCTGTGAATGTGGAGTTGGTGGCATGTGAAACCCGATTGTGGAGCATTCGTTTGTGTGGTAGGCTCTACCAGGTTCATTTCAGTCCTAGCCATACAAAGGGCACTAAGCATAGAGAGTGAAAACTAAGTTTCCTTGAGAGCTGCTTGGAAGCCTGATGGTGTGTGAAGTTAGTGAGCCAAATGGAGTTGTTCTCCCACAAGAACCACTCGGCTGATCCTTCTTCAATATGCCCTTCACCAACATGCAGTGTTTCCTTGATTGAATTAGCTCTAACACCAATGTTTGCGTCTAGAGCCTTTGCATTGAGGGCTATCTGAAAACGGCTGTGGCGCTGAAGTTGCCTGTGAATGTGGAGTTGGTGGCATGTGATACCCGCATGTGGAGCATTTGTTTGTGTGGGATGCTCTACCAGGTTCATTTCAGTCCTAGCCATACAAAGGGCACTAAGCATAGAGTGTGAAAACTGAGTTTCCTTGAGAGCTGCTTGGAAGCCTGATGGTGTGTGAAGTTAGTGAGCCAAATGGAGTTGTTCTCCCACAAGAACCACTCGGCTGATCCTTCTTCAACATGCCCTTCACCAACATGCAGTGTTTCCTTGATTCAATTAGCTCTCACACCAATATTTGCGTCTAGAGCCTTTGCATTGAGGGCTATCTGAAAATGGTTGTGGCGCTGAAGTTGCCTGTGAATGTGGAGTTGGTGGCATGTGAAACCCGCATGTGGAGCATTCGTTTGTGTGGGATGCTCTACCAGGTTCATTCCTAGATAATGCACTCAAAGGGCACTAAGCATAGAGTGTGAAAACTGAGTTTCCTTGAGAGCTGCTTGGAAGCCTGATGGTGTGTGAAGTTAGTGAGCCAAATGGAGTTATTCTGCCACAAGAACCACTCGGCTGATCCTTCTTCAATATGCCCTTCACCAACATGCAGTGTTTCCTTGATTGAATTAGCTCTCACACCAATATTTGCGTCTAGAGCCTTTGCATTGAGGGCTATCTGAAAACGGCTGTGGCGCTGAAGTTGCCTCTGAATGTGGAGTTGGTGGCATGTGAAACCCGCATGTGGAGCATTCGTTTGTGTGGGATGCTCTACCAGGTTCATTCCTAGATAATGCACTCAAAGGGCACTAAGCATAGAGTGTGAAAACTGAGTTTCCTTGAGAGCTGCTTGGAAGCCTGATGGTGTGTGAAGTTAGTGAGCCAAATGGAGTTGTTCTCCCACAAGAACCACTCGGTTGATCCTTCTTCAATATGCCCTTCACCAACATGCAGTGTTTCCTTGATTGAATTAGCTCTCACACCAATATTTGCGTCTAGAGCCTTTGCATTGAGGGCTATCTGAAAACAGCTGTGGCGCTGAAGTTGCCTGTGAATGTGGAGTTGGTGGCATGTGAAACCCGCATGTGGAGCATTCGTTTGTGTGGGATGCTGACCAAGCTTCATTTCAGTCCTAGCCACACAAAGAGCACTAAGCATAGAGTGTGAAAACTGAGTTTCCTTGAGAGCTGCTTGGAAGCCTGATGGTGTGTGAAGTTAGTGAGCCAAATGGAGTTGTTCTCCCACAAGAACCACTCGGCTGATCCTTCTTCAATATGCCCTTCACCAACATGCAGTGTTTCCTTGATTGAATTAGCTCTCACACCAATATTTGCGTCTAGAGCCTTTGCATTGAGGGCTATCTGAAAACGGCTGTGGCGCTGAAGTTGCCTGTGAATGTGGAGTTGGTGGCATGTGAAACCCGCATGTGGAGCATTCGTTTGTGTGGGATGCTCTACTAGGTTCATTTCAGTCCTAGCCATACAAAGGGCACTAAGCATAGAGTGTGAAAACTGAGTTTCCTTGAGAGCTGCTTGGAAGCCTGATGGTGTGTGAAGTTACTGAGCTAAATGGAATTGTTCTCCCACAAGAACCACTCGGCTGATCCTTCTTCAATATGCCCTTCACCAACATGCAGTGTTTCCTTGATTGAATTAGCTCTCACACCAATATTTGCGTCTAGAGCCTTTGCATTGAGGGCTATCTGAAAACGGCTGTGGCGCTGAAGTTGCCTGTGAATGTGGAGTTGGTGGCATGTGAAAGCCGCATGTGGAGCATTCGTTTGTGTGGGATGCTCTACCAGGTTCATTTCAGTCCTTGCCATACAAAGGGCACTAAGCATAGAGTGTGAAAACTGAGTTTCCTTGAGAGCTGCTTGGAAGCCTGATGGTGTGTGAAGTTAGTGAGCCAAATGGAGTTGTTCTCCCACAAGAACCACTCGGCTGATCCTTCTTCAATATGCCCTTCACCAACATGCAGTGTTTCCTTGATTGAATTAGCTCTCACACCAATATTTGCGTCTAGAGCCTTTGCATTGAGGGCTATCTGAAAACGGCTGTGGCGCTGAAGTTGCCTGTGAATGTGGAGTTGGTGGCATGTGAAACCCGATTGTGGAGCATTCGTTTGTGTGGTAGGCTCTACCAGGTTCATTTCAGTCCTAGCCATACAAAGGGCACTAAGCATAGAGAGTGAAAACTGAGTTTCCTTGAGAGCTGCTTGGAAGCCTGATGGTGTGTGAAGTTAGTGAGCCAAATGGAGTTGTTCTCCCACAAGAACCACTCGGCTGATCCTTCTTCAATATGCCCTTCACCAACATGCAGTGTTTCCTTGATTGAATTAGCTCTAACACCAATGTTTGCGTCTAGAGCCTTTGCATTGAGGGCTATCTGAAAACGGCTGTGGCGCTGAAGTTGCCTGTGAATGTGGAGTTGGTGGCATGTGATACCCGCATGTGGAGCATTTGTTTGTGTGGGATGCTCTACCAGGTTCATTTCAGTCCTAGCCATACAAAGGGCACTAAACATAGAGTGTGAAAACTGAGTTTCCTTGAGAGCTGGTTGGAAGCCTGATGGTGTGTGAAGTTAGTGAGCCAAATGGAGTTGTTCTCCCACAAGAACCACTCGGCTGATCCTTCTTCAACATGCCCTTCACCAACATGCAGTGTTTCCTTGATTGAATTAGCTCTCACACCAATATTTGCGTCTAGAGCCTTTGCATTGAGGGCTATCTGAAAACGGCTGTGGCGCTGAAGTTGCCTGTGAATGTGGAGTTGGTGGCATGTGAAACCCGCATGTGGAGCATTCGTTTGTGTGGGATGCTCTACCAGGTTCATTCCTAGATAATGCACTCAAAGGGCACTAAGCATAGAGTGTGAAAACTGAGTTTCCTTGAGAGCTGCTTGGAAGCCTGATGGTGTGTGAAGTTAGTGAGCCAAATGGAGTTATTCTCCCACAAGAACCACTCGGCTGATCCTTCTTCAATATGCCCTTCACCAACATGCAGTGTTTCCTTGATTGAATTAGCTCTCACACCAATATTTGCGTCTAGAGCCTTTGCATTGAGGGCTATCTGAAAACGGCTGTGGCGCTGAAGTTGCCTGTGAATGTGGAGTTGGTGGCATGTGAAACCCGCATGTGGAGCATTCGTTTGTGTGGGATGCTCTACCAGGTTCATTCCTAGATAATGCACTCAAAGGGCACTAAACATAGAGTGTGAAAACTGAGTTTCCTTGAGAGCTGCTTGGAAGCCTGATGGTGTGTGAAGTTAGTGAGCCAAATGGAGTTGTTCTCCCACAAGAACCACTCGGCTGATCCTTCTTCAATATGCCCTTCACCAACATGCAGTGTTTCCTTGATTCAATTAGCTCTCACACCAATATTTGCGTCTAGAGCCTTTGCATTGAGGGCTATCTGAAAACGGCTGTGGCGCTGAAGTTGCCTGTGAATGTGGAGTTGGTGGCATGTGAAACCCGCATGTGGAGCATTCGTTTGTGTGGGATGCTGACCAAGCTTAATTTCAGTCCTAGGCACACAAAGACCACTAAGCATAGAGTGTGAAAACTGAGTATCCTTGAGAGCTGCTTGGAAGCCTGATGGTGTGTGAAGTTAGGGAGCCAAATGGAGTTGTTCTCCCACAAGAACCACTCGGCTGATCCTTCTTCAATATGCCCTTCACCAACATGCAGTGTTTCCTTGATTGAATTAGCTCTCACACCAATATTTGCGTCTAGAGCCTTTGCATTGAGGGCTATCTGAAAACGGCTGTGGCGCTGAAGTTGCCTGTGAATGTGGAGTTGGTGGCATGTGAAACCCGCATGTGGAGCATTCCTTTGTGTGGGATGCTCTACCAGGTTCATTCCTGGATAATACACTCAAAGGGCACTAAACATAGAGTGTGAAAACTGAGTTTCCTTGAGAGCTGCTTGGAAGCCTGATGGTGTGTGAAGTTACTGAGCCAAATGGAGTTGTTCTTCCACAAGAACCACTCGGCTGATCCTTCTTCAATATGCCCTTCACCAACATGCAGTGTTTCCTTGATTGAATTAGCTCTCACACCAATATTTGCGTCTAGAGCCTTTGCATTGAGGGCTATCTGAAAACGGCTGTGGCGCTGAAGTTGCCTGTGAATGTGGAGTTGGTGGCATGTGAAACCCGCATGTGGAGCATTCGTTTGTGTGGGATGCTCTACCAGGTTCATTTCAGTCCTTGCCATACAAAGGGCACTAAACATAGAGTGTGAAAACTGAGTTTCCTTGAGAGCTGCTTGGAAGCCTGATGGTGTGTGAAGTTAGTGAGCCAAATGGAGTTGTTCTCCCACAAGAACGACTCGGCTGATCCTTCTTCAATATGCCCTTCACCAACATGCAGTGTTTCCTTGATGGAATTAGCTCTCACACAAATATTTGCGTCTAGAGCCTTTGCATTGAGGGCTATCTGAAAATGACTGTGGCGCTGAAGTTGCCTGTGAATGTGGAGTTGGTGTCATGTGAAACCCGCATGTGGAGCATTCGTTTGTGTGGGATGCTCTACCAGTTTCATTTCAGTCCTAGCCATACAAAGGGCACTAAGCATAGAGTGTGAAAACTGAGTTTCCTTGAGAGCTGCTTGGAAGCCTGATGGTGTGTGAAGTTAGTGAGCCAAATGGAGTTGTTCTCCCACAAGAACCACTCGGCTGATCCTTCTTCAATATGCCCTTCACCAACATGCAGTGTTTCCTTGATTGAATTAGCTCTCACACCAATATTTGCGTCTAGAGCCTTTGCATTGAGGGCTATCTGAAAACGGCTGTGGCGCTGAAGTTGCCTGTGAATCTGGAGTTGGTGGCATGTGAAACCCGCATGCGGAGCATTCGTTTGTGTGGGATGCTGACCAAGCTTCATTTCAGTCCTAGCCACACAAAGACCACTAAGCATAGAGTGTGAAACCTGAGTTTCCTTTAGAGCTGCTTGGAAGCCTGATGGTGTGTGAAGTTAGTGAGCCAAATGGAGTTGTTCTCCCACAAGAACCACTCGGCTGATCCTTCTTCAATATGCCCTTCACCAACATGCAGTGTTTCCTTGATTGAATTAGCTCTCACACCAATATTTGTGTCTAGAGCCTTTGCATTGAGGGCTATCTGAAAACGGCTGTGGCGCTGAAGTTGCCTGTGAATGTGGAGTTGGTGGCATGTGAAACGCGCATGTGGAGCATTCGTTTGTGTGGGATGCTCTACCAGGTTCATTTCAGTCCTTGCCATACAAAGGGCACTAAGCATAGAGTGTGAAAACTGAGTTTCCTTGAGAGCTGCTTGGAAGCCTGATGGTGTGTGAAGTTAGGGAGCCAAATGGAGTTGTTCTCCCACAAGAACCACTTGGCTGATCCTTCTTCAATATGCCCTTCACCAAAATGCAGTGTTTCCTTGATTGAATTAGCTCTCACACCAATATTTGCGTCTAGAGCCTTTGCATTGAGGGCTATCTGAAAACGGCTGTGGCGCTGAAGTTGCCTGTGAATGTGGAGTTGGTGGCATGTGAAACCCGCATGTGGAGCATTCGTTTGTGTGGGATGCTCTACCAGGTTCATTCCTAGATAATGCACTCAAAGGGCACTAAGCATAGAGTGTGAAAACTGAGTTTCCTTGAGAGCTGCTTGGAAGCCTGATGGTGTGTGAAGTTAGTGAGCCAAATGGAGTTGTTCTCCCACAAGAACCACTCGGCTGATCCTTCTTCAATATGCCCTTCACCAACATGCAGTGTTTCCTTGAATTAATTAGCTCTCACACCAATATTTGCGTCTAGAGCCTTTGCATTGAGGGCTATCTGAAAACGGCTGTGGCGCTGAATTTGCCTGTGAATGTGGAGTTGGTGGCATGTGAAACCCGCATGTGGAGCATTCGTTTGTGTGGGATGCTCTACTAGGTTCATTTCAGTCCTAGCCATACAAAGGGCACTAAGCATAGAGTGTGAGAACTGAGTTTCCTTGAGAGCTGCTTGGAAGCCTGATGGTGTGTGAAGTTACTGAGCCAAATGGAATTGTTCTCCCACAAGAACCACTCGGCTGATCCTTCTTCAATATGCCCTTCACCAACATGCAGTGTTTCCTTGATTGAATTAGCTCTCACACCAATATTTGCGTCTAGAGCCTTTGCATTGAGGGCTATCTGAAAATGGTTGTGGCGCTGAAGTTGCCTGTGAATGTGGAGTTGGTGGCATGTGAAACCCGCATGTGGAGCATTCGTTTGTGTGGGATGCTCTACCAGGTTCATTTCAGTCCTAGTCATACAAAGGGCACTAAGCATAGAGTGTGAAAACTGAGTTTCCTTGAGAGCTGCTTGGAAGCCTGATGGTGTGTGAAGTTAGTGAGCCAAATGGAGTTGTTCTCCCACAAGAACCACTTGGCTGATCCTTCTTCAATATGCCCTTCACCAACATGCAGTGTTTCCTTGATTGAATTAGCTCTCACACCAATATTTGCGTCTAGAGCCTTAGCATTGAGGGCTATCTGAAAACGGCTGTGGCGCTGAAGTTGCCTGTGAATGTGGAGTTGGTGGCATGTGAAACCCGCATGTGGAGCATTCGTTTGTGTGGGATGCTCTACCAGGATCATTTCAGTCCTAGCCTTACAAAGGGCACTAAGCATAGAGTGTGAAAACTGAGTTTCCTTGAGAGCTGCTTGGAAGCCTGATGGTGTGTGAAGTTAGTGAGCCAAATGGAGTTGTTCTCCCACAAGAACCACTCGGCTGATCCTTCTTCAATATGCCCTTCACCAACATGCAGTGTTTCCTTGATTGAATTAGCTCTCACACCAATATTTGTGTCTAGAGCCTTTGCATTGAGGGCTATCTGAAAACGGCTGTGGCGCTGAAGTTGCCTGTGAATGTGGAGTTGGTGGCATGTGAAACCCGCATGTGGAGCATTCGTTTGTGTGGGATGCTCTACCAGGATCATTTCAGTCCTAGCCTTACAAAGGGCACTAAGCATAGAGTGTGAAAACTGAGTTTCCTTGAGAGCTGCTTGGAAGCCTGATGGTGTGTGAAGTTAGTGAGCCAAATGGAGTTGTTCTCCCACAAGAACCACTCGGCTGATCCTTCTTCAATATGCCCTTCACCAACATGCAGTGTTTCCTTGATTGAATTAGCTCTCACACCAATATTTGCGTCTAGAGCCTTTGCATTGAGGGCTATCTGAAAACGGCTGTGGCGCTGAAGTTGCCTGTGAATGTGGAGTTGGTGGCATGTGAAACCCGCATGTGGAGCATTCGTTTGTGTGGGATGCTATACCAGGTTCATTCCTGGATAATGCACTCAAAGGGCACTAAACATAGAGTGTGAAAACTGAGTTTCCTTGAGAGCTGCTTGGAAGCCTGATGGTGTGTGAAGTTACTGAGCCAAATGGAGTTGTTCTCCCACAAGAACCACTCGGCTGATCCTTCTTCAATATGCCCTTCACCAACATGCAGTGTTTCCTTGATTGAATTAGCTCTCACACCAATATTTGCATCTAGAGCCTTTGCATTGAGGGCTATCTGAAAACGGCTGTGGCGCTGAAGTTGCCTGTGAATGTGGAGTTGGTGGCATGTGAAACGCGCATGTGGAGCATTCGTTTGTGTGGGATGCTCTACCAGGTTCATTCCTAGATAATGCACTCAAAGGGCACTAAGCATAGAGTGTGAAAACTGAGTTTCCTTGAGAGCTGCTTGGAAGCCTGATGGTGTGTGAAGTTAGTGAGCCAAATGGAGTTGTTCTCCCACAAGAACCACTTGGCTGATCCTTCTTCAATATGCCCTTCACCAACATGCAGTGTTTCCTTGATTGAATTAGCTCTCACACCAATATTTGCGTCTAGAGCCTTTGCATTGAGGGCTATCTGAAAACGGCTGTGGCGCTGAAGTTGCCTGTGAATGTGGAGTTGGTGGCATGTGAAACCCGCATGTGGAGCATTCGTTTGTGTGGGATGCTCTACCAGGTTCATTTAAGTCCTAGCCATACAAAGAGCACTAAGCATAGAGTGTGAAAACTGAGTTTCCTTGAGAGCTGCTTGGAGGCCTGATGGTGTGTGAAGTTAGTGAGCCAAATGGAGTTGTTCTCCCACAAGAACCACTTGGCTGATCCTTCTTCAATATGCCCTTCACCAACATGCAGTGTTTCCTTGATTGAATTAGCTCTCACACCAATATTTGCGTCTAGAGCCTTTGCATTGAGGGCTATCTGAAAACGGCTGTGGCGCTGAAGTTGCCTGTGAATGTGGAGTTGGTGGCATGTGAAACCCGCATGTGGAGCATTCGTTTGTGTGGGATGCTCTACCAGGTTCATTCCTAGATAATGCACTCAAAGGGCACTAAACATAGAGTGTGAAAACTGAGTTTCTTTGAGAGCTGCTTGGAAGCCTGATGGTGTGTGAAGTTAGTGAGCCAAATGGAGTTGTTCTCCCACAAGAACCACTCGGCTGATCCTTCTTCAATATGCCCTTCACCAACATGCAGTGTTTCCTTGATTGAATTAGCTCTCACAGCAATATTTGCGTCTAGAGCCTTTGCATTGAGGGCTATCTGAAAACGGCTGTGGCGCTGAAGTTGCCTGTGAATGTGGAGTTGGTGGCATGTGAAACCCGCATGTGGAGCATTCGTTTGTGTGGGATGCTCTACCAGGTTCATTCCTGGATAATGCACTCAAAGGGCACTAAACATAGAGTGTGAAAACTGAGTTTCCTTGAGAGCTGCTTGGAAGCCTGATGGTGTGTGAAGTTAGGGAGCCAAATGGAATTGTTCTCCCACAAGAACCACTCGGCTGATCCTTCTTCAATATGCCCTTCACCAACATGCAGTGTTTCCTTGATTGAATTAGCTCTCACACCAATATTTGCGTCTAGAGCCTTTGCATTGAGGGCTATCTGAAAACGGCTGTGGCGCTGAAGTTGCCTGTGAATGTGGAGTTGGTGGCATGTGAAACCCGCATGTGGAGCATTCGTTTGTGTGGGATGCTCTACCAGGTTCATTTCTGGATAATGCACTCAAGGGCACTAAACATAGAGTGTGAAAACTGAGTTTCCTTGAAAGCTGCTTGGAAGTCTGATGGTGTGTGAAGTTAGTGAGCCAAATGGAGTTGTTCTCCCACAAGAACCACTCGGCTGATCCTTCTTCAATATGCCCTTCACCAACATGCAGTGTTTCCTTGATTGAATTAGCTCTCACACCAATATTTGCGTCTAGAGCCTTTGCATTGAGGGCTATCTGAAAACGGCTGTGGCGCTGAAGTTGCCTGTGAATGTGGAGTTGGTGGCATGTGAAACCCGCATGTGGAGCATTCGTTTGTGTGGGATGCTCTACCAGGTTCATTCCTAGATAATGCACTCAAAGGGCGCTAAACATAGAGTGTGAAAACTGAGTTTCCTTGAGAGCTGCTTGGAAGCCTGATGGTGTGTGAAGTTAGTGAGCCAAATGGAGTTGTTCTCCCACAAGAACCACTCGGCTGATCCTTCTTCAATATGCCCTTCACCAACATGCAGTGTTTCCTTGATTGAATTAGCTCTCACACCAATATTTGCGTCTAGAGCCTTTGCATTGAGGGCTATCTGAAAACGGCTGTGGCGCTGAAGTTGCCTGTGAATGTGGAGTTGGTGGCATGTGAAACCCGATTGTGGAACATTCGTTTGTGTGGGATGCTCTACCAGGTTCATTTCAGTCCTAGCCATACAAAGGGCACTAAGCATAGAGTGTGAAAACTGAGTTTCCTTGAGAGCTGCTTGGAAGCCTGATGGTGTGTGAAGTTAGTGAGCCAAATGGAGTTGTTCTCCCACAAGAACCACTCGGCTGATCCTTCTTCAATATGCCCTTCACCAACATGCAGTGTTTCCTTGATTGAATTAGCTCTCACACCAATATTTGCGTCTAGAGCCTTTGCATTGAGGGCTATCTGAAAACGGCTGTGGCGCTGAAGTTGCCTGTGAATCTGGAGTTGGTGGCATGTGAAACCCGCATGCGGAGCATTCGTTTGTGTGGGATGCTGACCAAGCTTCATTTCAGTCCTAGCCACACAAAGACCACTAAGCATAGAGTGTGAAACCTGAGTTTCCTTTAGAGCTGCTTGGAAGCCTGATGGTGTGTGTAGTTAGTGAGCCAAATGGAGTTGTTCTCCCACAAGAACCACTCGGCTGATCCTTCTTCAATATGCCCTTCACCAACATGCAGTGTTTCCTTGATTGAATTAGCTCTCACACCAATATTTGCGTCTAGAGCCTTTGCATTGAGGGCTATCTGAAAACGGCTGTGGCGCTGAAGTTGCCTGTGAATGTGGAGTTGGTGGCATGTGAAACCCGCATGTGGAGCATTCGTTTGTGTGGGATGCTCTACCAGGTTCATTTCAGTCCTAGTCATACAAAGGGCACTAAGCATAGAGTGTGAAAACTGAGTTTCCTTGAGAGCTGCTTGGAAGCCAGATGGTGTGTGAAGTTAGTGAGCCAAATGGAGTTGTTCTCCCACAAGAACCACTCGGCTGATCCTTCTTCAATATGCCCTTCACCAACATGCAGTGTTTCCTTGATTGAATTAGCTCTCACACCAATATTTGCGTCTAGAGCCTTTGCATTGAGGGCTATCTGAAAACGGCTGTGGCGCTGAAGTTGCCTGTGAATGTGGAGTTGGTGGCATGTGAAACCCGCATGTGGAGCATTCGTTTGTGTGGGATGCTCTACCAGGTTCATTTAAGTCCTAGCCATACAAAGAGCACTAAGCATAGAGTGTGAAAACTGAGTTTCCTTGAGAGCTGCTTGGAGGCCTGATGGTGTGTGAAGTTAGTGAGCCAAATGGAGTTGTTCTCCCACAAGAACCACTCGGCTGATCCTTCTTCAATATGCCCTTCACCAACATGCAGTGTTTCCTTGATTGAATTAGCTCTCACACCAATATTTGCGTCTAGAGCCTTTGCATTGAGGGCTATCTGAAAACGGCTGTGGCGCTGAAGTTGCCTGTGAATGTGGAGTTGGTGGCATGTGAAACCCGCATGTGGAGCATTCGTTTGTGTGGGATGCTCTACCAGGTTCATTCCTAGATAATGCACTCAAAGGGCACTAAACATAGAGTGTGAAAACTGAGTTTCCTTGAGAGCTGCTTGGAAGCCTGATGGTGTGTGAAGTTAGTCAGCCAAATGGAGTTGTTCTCCCACAAGAACCACTCGGCTGATCCTTCTTCAATATGCCCTTCACCAACATGCAGTGTTTCCTTGATTGAATTAGCTCTCACAGCAATATTTGCGTCTAGAGCCTTTGCATTGAGGGCTATCTGAAAACGGCTGTGGCGCTGAAGTTGCCTGTGAATGTGGAGTTGGTGGCATGTGAAACCCGCATGTGGAGCATTCGTTTGTGTGGGATGCTCTACCAGGTTCATTCCTGGATAATGCACTCAAAGGGCACTAAACATAGAGTGTGAAAACTGAGTTTCCTTGAGAGCTGCTTGGAAGCCTGATGGTGTGTGAAGTTAGGGAGCCAAATGGAATTGTTCTCCCACAAGAACCACTCGGCTGATCCTTCTTCAATATGCCCTTCACCAACATGCAGTGTTTCCTTGATTGAATTAGCTCTCACACCAATATTTGCGTCTAGAGCCTTTGCATTGAGGGCTATCTGAAAACGGCTGTGGCGCTGAAGTTGCCTGTGAATGTGGAGTTGGTGGCATGTGAAACCCGCATGTGGAGCATTCGTTTGTGTGGGATGCTCTACCAGGTTCATTCCTGGATAATGCACTCAAGGGCACTAAACATAGAGTGTGAAAACTGAGTTTCCTTGAAAGCTGCTTGGAAGCCTGATGCTGTGTGAAGTTAGTGAGCCAAATGGAGTTGTTCTCCCACAAGAACCACTCGGCTGATCCTTCTTCAATATGCCCTTCACCAACATGCAGTGTTTCCTTGATTGAATTAGCTCTCACACCAATATTTGCGTCTAGAGCCTTTGCATTGAGGGCTATCTGAAAACGGCTGTGGCGCTGAAGTTGCCTGTGAATGTGGAGTTGGTGGCATGTGAAACCCGCATGTGGAGCATTCGTTTGTGTGGGATGCTCTACCAGGTTCATTCCTAGATAATGCACTCAAAGGGCGCTAAACATAGAGTGTGAAAACTGAGTTTCCTTGAGAGCTGCTTGGAAGCCTGATGGTGTGTGAAGTTAGTGAGCCAAATGGAGTTGTTCTCCCACAAGAACCACTCGGCTGATCCTTCTTCAATATGCCCTTCACCAACATGCAGTGTTTCCTTGATTGAATTAGCTCTCACACCAATATTTGCGTCTAGAGCCTTTGCATTGTGGGCTATCTGAAAACGGCTGTGGCGCTGAAGTTGCCTGTGAATGTGGAGTTGGTGGCATGTGAAACCCGATTGTGGAACATTCGTTTGTGTGGGATGCTCTACCAGGTTCATTTCAGTCCTAGCCATACAAAGGGCACTAAGCATAGAGTGTGAAAACTGAGTTTCCTTGAGAGCTGCTTGGAAGCCTGATGGTGTGTGAAGTTAGTGAGCCAAATGGAGTTGTTCTCCCACAAGAACCACTCGGCTGATCCTTCTTCAATATGCCCTTCACCAACATGCAGTGTTTCCTTGATTGAATTAGCTCTCACACCAATATTTGCGTCTAGAGCCTTTGCATTGAGGGCTATCTGAAAACGGCTGTGGCGCTGAAGTTGCCTGTGAATCTGGAGTTGGTGGCATGTGAAACCCGCATGCGGAGCATTCGTTTGTGTGGGATGCTGACCAAGCTTCATTTCAGTCCTAGCCACACAAAGACCACTAAGCATAGAGTGTGAAACCTGAGTTTCCTTTAGAGCTGCTTGGAAGCCTGATGGTGTGTGTAGTTAGTGAGCCAAATGGAGTTGTTCTCCCACAAGAACCACTCGGCTGATCCTTCTTCAATATGCCCTTCACCAACATGCAGTGTTTCCTTGATTGAATTAGCTCTCACACCAATATTTGTGTCTAGATCCTTTGCATTGAGGGCTATCTGAAAACGGCTGTGGCGCTGAAGTTGCCTGTGAATGTGGAGTTGGTGGCATGTGAAACCCGCATGTGGAGCATTCGTTTGTGTGGGATGCTCTACCAGGTTCATTTCAGTCCTAGTCATACAAAGGGCACTAAGCATAGAGTGTGAAAACTGAGTTTCCTTGAGAGCTGCTTGGAAGCCAGATGGTGTGTGAAGTTAGTGAGCCAAATGGAGTTGTTCTCCCACAAGAACCACTCGGCTGATCCTTCTTCAATATGCCCTTCACCAACATGCAGTGTTTCCTTGATTGAATTAGCTCTCACACCAATATTTGCGTCTAGAGCCTTTGCATTGAGGGCTATCTGAAAACGGCTGTGGCGCTGAAGTTGCCTGTGAATGTGGAGTTGGTGGCATGTGAAACCCGCATGTGGAGCATTCGTTTGTGTGGGATGCTCTACCAGGTTCATTTAAGTCCTAGCCATACAAAGAGCACTAAGCATAGAGTGTGAAAACTGAGTTTCCTTGAGAGCTGCTTGGAGGCCTGATGGTGTGTGAAGTTAGTGAGCCAAATGGAGTTGTTCTCCCACAAGAACCACTCGGCTGATCCTTCTTCAATATGCCCTTCACCAACATGCAGTGTTTCCTTGATTGAATTAGCTCTCACACCAATGTTTGCGTCTAGAGCCTTTGCATTGAGGGCTATCTGAAAACGGCTGTGGCGCTGAAGTTGCCTGTGAATGTGGAGTTGGTGGCATGTGAAACCCGCATGTGGAGCATTCGTTTGTGTGGGATGCTCTACCAGGTTCATTCCTAGATAATGCACTCAAAGGGCACTAAACATAGAGTGTGAAAACTGAGTTTCCTTGAGAGCTGCTTGGAAGCCTGATGGTGTGTGAAGTTAGTCAGCCAAATGGAGTTGTTCTCCCACAAGAACCACTCGGCTGATCCTTCTTCAATATGCCCTTCACCAACATGCAGTGTTTCCTTGATTGAATTAGCTCTCACAGCAATATTTGCGTCTAGAGCCTTTGCATTGAGGGCTATCTGAAAACGGCTGTGGCGCTGAAGTTGCCTGTGAATGTGGAGTTGGTGGCATGTGAAACCCGCATGTGGAGCATTCGTTTGTGTGGGATGCTCTACCAGGTTCATTTAAGTCCTAGCCATACAAAGAGCACTAAGCATAGAGTGTGAAAACTGAGTTTCCTTGAGAGCTGCTTGGAGGCCTGATGGTGTGTGAAGTTAGTGAGCCAAATGGAGTTGTTCTCCCACAAGAACCACTCGGCTGATCCTTCTTCAATATGCCCTTCACCAACATGCAGTGTTTCCTTGATTGAATTAGCTCTCACACCAATGTTTGCGTCTAGAGCCTTTGCATTGAGGGCTATCTGAAAACGGCTGTGGCGCTGAAGTTGCCTGTGAATGTGGAGTTGGTGGCATGTGAAACCCGCATGTGGAGCATTCGTTTGTGTGGGATGCTCTACCAGGTTCAGTCCTAGATAATGCACTCAAAGGGCACTAAACATAGAGTGTGAAAACTGAGTTTCCTTGAGAGCTGCTTGGAAGCCTGATGGTGTGTGAAGTTAGTCAGCCAAATGGAGTTGTTCTCCCACAAGAACCACTCGGCTGATCCTTCTTCAATATGCCCTTCACCAACATGCAGTGTTTCCTTGATTGAATTAGCTCTCACAGCAATATTTGCGTCTAGAGCCTTTGCATTGAGGGCTATCTGAAAACGGCTGTGGCGCTGAAGTTGCCTGTGAATGTGGAGTTGGTGGCATGTGAAACCCGCATGTGGAGCATTCGTTTGTGTGGGATGCTCTACCAGGTTCATTCCTGGATAATGCACTCAAAGGGCACTAAACATAGAGTGTGAAAACTGAGTTTCCTTGAGAGCTGCTTGGAAGCCTGATGGTGTGTGAAGTTAGGGAGCCAAATGGAATTGTTCTCCCACAAGAACCACTCGGCTGATCCTTCTTCAATATGCCCTTCACCAACATGCAGTGTTTCCTTGATTGAATTAGCTCTCACACCAATATTTGCGTCTAGAGCCTTTGCATTGAGGGCTATCTGAAAACGGCTGTGGCGCTGAAGTTGCCTGTGAATGTGGAGTTGGTGGCATGTGAAACCCGCATGTGGAGCATTCGTTTGTGTGGGATGCTCTACCAGGTTCATTCCTGGATAATGCACTCAAGGGAACTAAACATAGAGTGTGAAAACTGAGTTTCCTTGAAAGCTGCTTGGAAGCCTGATGGTGTGTGAAGTTAGTGAGCCAAATGGAGTTGTTCTCCCACAAGAACCACTCGGCTGATCCTTCTTCAATATGCCCTTCACCAACATGCAGTGTTTCCTTGATTGAATTAGCTCTCACACCAATATTTGCGTCTAGAGCCTTTGCATTGAGGGCTATCTGAAAACGGCTGTGGCGCTGAAGTTGCCTGTGAATGTGGAGTTGGTGGCATGTGAAACCCGCATGTGGAGCATTCGTTTGTGTGGGATGCTCTACCAGGTTCATTCCTAGATAATGCACTCAAAGGGCGCTAAACATAGAGTGTGAAAACTGAGTTTCCTTGAGAGCTGCTTGGAAGCCTGATGGTGTGTGAAGTTAGTGAGCCAAATGGAGTTGTTCTCCCACAAGAACCACTCGGCTGATCCTTCTTCAATATGCCCTTCACCAACATGCAGTGTTTCCTTGATTGAATTAGCTCTCACACCAATATTTGCGTCTAGAGCCTTTGCATTGAGGGCTATCTGAAAACGGCTGTGGCGCTGAAGTTGCCTGTGAATGTGGAGTTGGTGGCATGTGAAACCCGATTGTGGAACATTCGTTTGTGTGGGATGCTCTACCAGGTTCATTTCAGTCCTAGCCATACAAAGGGCACTAAGCATAGAGTGTGAAAACTGAGTTTCCTTGAGAGCTGCTTGGAAGCCTGATGGTGTGTGAAGTTAGTGAGCCAAATGGAGTTGTTCTCCCACAAGAACCACTCGGCTGATCCTTCTTCAATATGCCCTTCACCAACATGCAGTGTTTCCTTGATTGAATTAGCTCTCACACCAATATTTGCGTCTAGAGCCTTTGCATTGAGGGCTATCTGAAAACGGCTGTGGCGCTGAAGTTGCCTGTGAATCTGGAGTTGGTGGCATGTGAAACCCGCATGCGGAGCATTCGTTTGTGTGGGATGCTGACCAAGCTTCATTTCAGTCCTAGCCACACAAAGACCACTAAGCATAGAGTGTGAAACCTGAGTTTCCTTTAGAGCTGCTTGGAAGCCTGATGGTGTGTGTAGTTAGTGAGCCAAATGGAGTTGTTCTCCCACAAGAACCACTCGGCTGATCCTTCTTCAATATGCCCTTCACCAACATGCAGTGTTTCCTTGATTGAATTAGCTCTCACACCAATATTTGTGTCTAGATCCTTTGCATTGAGGGCTATCTGAAAACGGCTGTGGCGCTGAAGTTGCCTGTGAATGTGGAGTTGGTGGCATGTGAAACCCGCATGTGGAGCATTCGTTTGTGTGGGATGCTCTACCAGGTTCATTTCAGTCCTAGTCATACAAAGGGCACTAAGCATAGAGTGTGAAAACTGAGTTTCCTTGAGAGCTGCTTGGAAGCCAGATGGTGTGTGAAGTTAGTGAGCCAAATGGAGTTGTTCTCCACAAGAACCACTCGGCTGATCCTTCTTCAATATGCCCTTCACCAACATGCAGTGTTTCCTTGATTGAATTAGCTCTCACACCAATATTTGCGTCTAGAGCCTTTGCATTGAGGGCTATCTGAAAACGGCTGTGGCGCTGAAGTTGCCTGTGAATGTGGAGTTGGTGGCATGTGAAACCCGCATGTGGAGCATTCGTTTGTGTGGGATGCTCTACCAGGTTCATTTAAGTCCTAGCCATACAAAGAGCACTAAGCATAGAGTGTGAAAACTGAGTTTCCTTGAGAGCTGCTTGGAGGCCTGATGGTGTGTGAAGTTAGTGAGCCAAATGGAGTTGTTCTCCCACAAGAACCACTCGGCTGATCCTTCTTCAATATGCCCTTCACCAACATGCAGTGTTTCCTTGATTGAATTAGCTCTCACACCAATATTTGCGTCTAGAGCCTTTGCATTGAGGGCTATCTGAAAACGGCTGTGGCGCTGAAGTTGCCTGTGAATGTGGAGTTGGTGGCATGTGAAACCCGCATGTGGAGCATTCGTTTGTGTGGGATGCTCTACCAGGTTCATTCCTAGATAATGCACACAAAGGGCACTAAACATAGAGTGTGAAAACTGAGTTTCCTTGAGAGCTGCTTGGAAGCCTGATGGTGTGTGAAGTTAGTCAGCCAAATGGAGTTGTTCTCCCACAAGAACCACTCGGCTGATCCTTCTTCAATATGCCCTTCACCAACATGCAGTGTTTCCTTGATTGAATTAGCTCTCACACCAATATTTGCGTCTAGAGCCTTTGCATTGAGGGCTATCTGAAAACGGCTGTGGCGCTGAAGTTGCCTGTGAATGTGGAGTTGGTGGCATGTGAAACCCGCATGTGGAGCATTCGTTTGTGTGGGATGCTCTACCAGGTTCATTCCTGGATAATGCACTCAAAGGGCACTAAACATAGAGTGTGAAAACTGAGTTTCCTTGAGAGCTGCTTGGAAGCCTGATGGTGTGTGAAGTTAGGGAGCCAAATGGAATTGTTCTCCCACAAGAACCACTCGGCTGATCCTTCTTCAATATGCCCTTCACCAACATGCAGTGTTTCCTTGATTGAATTAGCTCTCACACCAATATTTGCGTCTAGAGCCTTTGCATTGAGGGCTATCTGAAAACGGCTGTGGCGCTGAAGTTGCCTGTGAATGTGGAGTTGGTGGCATGTGAAACCCGCATGTGGAGCATTCGTTTGTGTGGGATGCTCTACCAGGTTCATTCCTGGATAATGCACTCAAGGGCACTAAACATAGAGTGTGAAAACTGAGTTTCCTTGAAAGCTGCTTGGAAGCCTGATGGTGTGTGAAGTTAGTGAGCCAAATGGAGTTGTTCTCCCACAAGAACCACTCGGCTGATCCTTCTTCAATATGCCCTTCACCAACATGCAGTGTTTCCTTGATTGAATTAGCTCTCACACCAATATTTGCGTCTAGAGCCTTTGCATTGAGGGCTATCTGAAAACGGCTGTGGCGCTGAAGTTGCCTGTGAATGTGGAGTTGGTGGCATGTGAAACCCGCATGTGGAGCATTCGTTTGTGTGGGATGCTCTACCAGGTTCATTCCTAGATAATGCACTCAAAGGGCGCTAAACATAGAGTGTGAAAACTGAGTTTCCTTGAGAGCTGCTTGGAAGCCTGATGGTGTGTGAAGTTAGTGAGCCAAATGGAGATGTTCTCCCACAAGAACCACTCGGCTGATCCTTCTTCAATATGCCCTTCACCAACATGCAGTGTTTCCTTGATTGAATTAGCTCTCACACCAATATTTGCGTCTAGAGCCTTTGCATTGAGGGCTATCTGAAAACGGCTGTGGCGCTGAAGTTGCCTGTGAATGTGGAGTTGGTGGCATGTGAAACCCGATTGTGGAACATTCGTTTGTGTGGGATGCTCTACCAGGTTCATTTCAGTCCTAGCCATACAAAGGGCACTAAGCATAGAGTGTGAAAACTGAGTTTCCTTGAGAGCTGCTTGGAAGCCTGATGGTGTGTGAAGTTAGTGAGCCAAATGGAGTTGTTCTCCCACAAGAACCACTCGGCTGATCCTTCTTCAATATGCCCTTCACCAACATGCAGTGTTTCCTTGATTGAATTAGCTCTCACACCAATATTTGCGTCTAGAGCCTTTGCATTGAGGGCTATCTGAAAACGGCTGTGGCGCTGAAGTTGCCTGTGAATGTGGAGTTGGTGGCATGTGAAACCCGCATGCGGAGCATTCGTTTGTGTGGGATGCTGACCAAGCTTCATTTCAGTCCTAGCCACACAAAGACCACTAAGCATAGAGTGTGAAACCTGAGTTTCCTTTAGAGCTGCTTGGAAGCCTGATGGTGTGTGTAGTTAGTGAGCCAAATGGAGTTGTTCTCCCACAAGAACCACTCGGCTGATCCTTCTTCAATATGCCCTTCACCAACATGCAGTGTTTCCTTGATTGAATTAGCTCTCACACCAATATTTGTGTCTAGATCCTTTGCATTGAGGGCTATCTGAAAACGGCTGTGGCGCTGAAGTTGCCTGTGAATGTGGAGTTGGTGGCATGTGAAACCCGCATGTGGAGCATTCGTTTGTGTGGGATGCTCTACCAGGTTCATTTCAGTCCTAGTCATACAAAGGGCACTAAGCATAGAGTGTGAAAACTGAGTTTCCTTGAGAGCTGCTTGGAAGCCAGATGGTGTGTGAAGTTAGTGAGCCAAATGGAGTTGTTCTCCCACAAGAACCACTCGGCTGATCCTTCTTCAATATGCCCTTCACCAACATGCAGTGTTTCCTTGATTGAATTAGCTCTAACACCAATGTTTGCGTCTAGAGCCTTTGCATTGAGGGCTATCTGAAAACGGCTGTGGCGCTGAAGTTGCCTGTGAATGTGGAGTTGGTGGCATGTGAAACCCGCATGTGGAGCATTCGTTTGTGTGGGATGCTCTACCAGGTTCATTCCTAGATAATGCACTCAAAGGGCACTAAACATAGAGTGTGAAAACTGAGTTTCCTTGAGAGCTGCTTGGAAGCCTGATGGTGTGTGAAGTTAGTCAGCCAAATGTAGTTGTTCTCCCACAAGAACCACTCGGCTGATCCTTCTTCAATATGCCCTTCACCAACATGCAGTGTTTCCTTGATTGAATTAGCTCTCACACCAATATTTGCGTCTAGAGCCTTTGCATTGAGGGCTATCTGAAAACGGCTGTGGCGCTGAAGTTGCCTGTGAATGTGGAGTTGGTGGCATGTGAAACCCGCATGTGGAGCATTCGTTTGTGTGGGATGCTCTACCAGGTTCATTCCTGGATAATGCACTCAAAGGGCACTAAACATCGAGTGTGAAAACTGAGTTTCCTTGAGAGCTGCTTGGAAGCCTGATGGTGTGTGAAGTTAGGGAGCCAAATGGAGTTGTTCTCCCACAAGAACCACTCGGCTGATCCTTCTTCAATATGCCCTTCACCACATACAGTGTTTCCTTGATTGAATTAGCTCTCACACCAATATTTGCGTCTAGAGCCTTTGCATTGAGGGCTATCTGAAAACGGCTGTGGCGCTGAAGTTGCCTGTGAATGTGGAGTTGGTGGCATGTTGAAACCCGCATGTGGAGCATTCGTTTGTGTGGGATGCTCTACCAGGTTCATTCCTGGATAATGCACTCAATGGCACTAAACATAGAGTGTGAAAACTGAGTTTCCTTGAGAGCTGCTTGGAAGCCTGATGCTGTGTGAAGTTAGTGAGCCAAATGGAGTTGTTCTCCCACAAGAACCACTCGGCTGATCCTTCTTCAATATGCCCTTCACCAACATGCAGTGTTTCCTTGATTGAATTAGCTCTCACACCAATATTTGCGTCTAGAGCCTTTGCATTGAGGGCTATCTGAAAACGGCTGTGGCGCTGAAGTTGCCTGTGAATGTGGAGTTGGTGGCATGTGAAACCCGCATGTGGAGCATTTGTTTGTGTGGGATGCTCTACCAGGTTCATTCCTAGATAATGCACTCAAAGGGCGCTAAACATAGAGTGTGAAAAGTGAGTTTCCTTGAGAGCTGCTTGGAAGCCTGATGGTGTGTGAAGTTAGTGAGCCAAATGGAGTTGTTCTCCCACAAGAACCACTCGGCTGATCCTTCTTCAATATGCCCTTCACCAACATGCAGTGTTTCCTTGATTGAATTAGCTCTCACACCAATATTTGCGTCTAGAGCCTTTGCATTGAGGGCTATCTGAAAACGGCTGTGGCGCTGAAGTTGCCTGTGAATGTGGAGTTGGTGGCATGTGAAACCCGATTGTGGAACATTCGTTTGTGTGGGATGCTCTACCAGGTTCATTTCAGTCCTAGCCATACAAAGGGCACTAAGCATAGAGTGTGAAAACTGAGTTTCCTTGAGAGCTGCTTGGAAGCCTGATGGTGTGTGAAGTTAGTGAGCCAAATGGAGTTGTTCTCCCACAAGAACCACTCGGCTGATCCTTCTTCAATATGCCCTTCACCAACATGCAGTGTTTCCTTGATTGAATTAGCTCTCACACCAATATTTGCGTCTAGAGCCTTTGCATTGAGGGCTATCTGAAAACGGCTGTGGCGCTGAAGTTGCCTGTGAATGTGGAGTTGGTGGCATGTGAAACCCGCATGTGGAGCATTCGTTTGTGTGGGATGCTCTACTAGGTTCATTTCAGTCCTAGCCATACAAAGGGCACTAAGCATAGAGTGTGAAAACTGAGTTTCCTTGAGAGCTGCTTGGAAGCCTGATGGTGTGTGAAGTTAGTGAGCCAAATGGAGTTGTTCTCCCACAAGAACCACTCGGCTGATCCTTCTTCAACATGCCCTTCACCAACATGCAGTGTTTCCTTGATTGAATTAGCTCTCACACCAATATTTGCGTCTAGAGCCTTTGCATTGAGGGCTATCTGAAAACGGCTGTGGCGCTGAAGTTGCCTGTGAATGTGGAGTTGGTGGCATGTGAAACCCGCATGTGGAGCATTCGTTTGTGTGGGATGCTCTACCAGGTTCATTCCTAGATAATGCACTCAAAGGGCACTAAACATAGAGTGTGAAAACTGAGTTTCCTTGAGAGCTGCTTGGAAGCCTGATGGTGTGTGAAGTTAGTGAGCCAAATGGAGTTGTTCTCCCACAAGAACCACTCGGCTGATCCTTCTTCAATATGCCCTTCACCAACATGCAGTGTTTCCTTGATTGAATTAGCTCTCACACCAATATTTGCGTCTAGAGCCTTTGCATTGAGGGCTATCTGAAAACGGCTGTGGCGCTGAAGTTGCCTGTGAATGTGGAGTTGGTGGCATGTGAAACCCGCATGTGGAGCATTCGTTTGTGTGGGATGCTGACCAAGCTTCATTTCAGTCCTAGCTACACAAAGAGCACTAAGCATAGAGTGTGAAAACTGAGTTTCCTTGAGAGCTGCTTGGAAGCCTGATGGTGTGTGAAGTTAGTGAGCCAAATGGAGTTGTTCTCCCACAAGAACCACTCGGCTGATCCTTCTTCAATATGCCCTTCACCAACATGCAGTGTTTCCTTGATTGAATTAGCTCTCACACCAATATTTGCGTCTAGAGCCTTTGCATTGTGGGCTATCTGAAAACGGCTGTGGCGCTGAAGTTGCCTGTGAATGTGGAGTTGGTGGCATGTGAAACCCGCATGTGGAGCATTCGTTTGTGTGGGATGCTCTACCAGGTTCGTTCCTGGATAATGCACTCAAGGGCACTAAACATAGAGTGTGAAAACTGAGTTTCCTTGAGAGCTGCTTGGAAGCCTGATGGTGTGTGAAGTTAGTGAGCCAAATGGAGTTGTTCTCCCACAAGAACCACTCGGCTGATCCTTCTTCAATATGCCCTTCACCAACATGCAGTGTTTCCTTGATTGAATTAGCTCTCACACCAATATTTGCGTCTAGAGCCTTTGCATTGTGGGCTATCTGAAAACGGCTGTGGCGCTGAAGTTGCCTGTGAATGTGGAGTTGGTGGCATGTGAAACCCGCATGTGGAGCATTCGTTTGTGTTTGATGCTCTACCAGGTTCATTTCAGTCCTAGCCATACAAAGGGCACTAAGCATAGAGTGTGAAAACTGAGTTTCCTTGAGAGCTGCTTGGAAGCCTGATGGTGTGTGAAGTTAGTGAGCCAAATGGAGTTGTTCTCCCACAAGAACCACTCGGCTGATCCTTCTTCAATATGCCCTTCACCAACATGCAGTGTTTCCTTGATTGAATTAGCTCTCACACCAATATTTGCGTCTAGAGCCTTTGCATTGAGGGCTATCTGAAAACGGCTGTGGCGCTGAAGTTGCCTGTGAATGTGGAGTTGGTGGCATGTGAATCCCGCATGTGGAGCATTCGTTTGTGTGGGATGCTCTACCAGGTTCATTCCTAGATAATGCACTCAAAGGGCACTAAACATAGAGTGTGAAAACTGAGTTTCCTTGAGAGCTGCTTGGAAGCCTGATGGTGTGTGAAGTTAGTGAGCCAAATGGAGTTGTTCTCCCACAAGAACCACTCGGCTGATCCTTCTTCAATATGCCCTTCACCAACATGCAGTGTTTCCTTGATTGAATTAGCTCTCACACCAATATTTGTGTCTAGAGCCTTTGCATTGAGGGCTATCTGAAAACGGCTGTGGCGCTGAAGTTGCCTGTGAATGTGGAGTTGGTGGCATGTGAAACCCGCATGTGGAGCATTCGTTTGTGTGGGATGCTCTACCAGGTTCATTTCAGTCCTAGCCATACAAAGGGCACTAAGCATAGAGTGTGAAAACTGAGTTTCCTTGAGAGCTGCTTGGAAGCCTGATGGTGTGTGAAGTTAGTGAGCCAAATGGAGTTGTTCTCCCACAAGAACCACTCGGCTGATCCTTCTTCAATATGCCCTTCACCAACATGCAGTGTTTCCTTGATTGAATTAGCTCTCACACCAATATTTGCGTCTAGAGCCTTTCTTTGAGGGCTATCTGAAAACGGCTGTGGCGCTGAAGTTGCCTGTGAATGTGGAGTTGGTGGCATGTGAAACCCGCATGTGGAGCATTCGTTTGTGTGGGATGCTCTACCAGGTTCATTTCAGTCCTAGCCATACAAAGGGCACTAAGCATAGAGTGTGAAAACTGAGATTCTTTGAGAGCTGCTTGGAAGCCTGATGGTGTGTGAAGTTAGTGAGCCAAATGGAGTTGTTCTCCCACAAGAACCATTCGGCTGATCCTTCTTCAATATGCCCTTCACCAACATGCAGTGTTTCCTTGATTGAATTAGCTCTCACACCAATATTTGCGTCTAGAGCCTTTGCATTGAGGGCTATCTGAAAACGGCTGTGGCGCTGAAGTTGCCTGTGAATGTGGAGTTGGTGGCATGTGAAACCCGCATGTGGAGCATTCGTTTGTGTGGGATGCTCTACCAGGTTCATTCCTAGATAATGCACTCAAAGGGCACTAAGCATAGAGTGTGAAAACTGAGTTTCCTTGAGAGCTGCTTGGAAGCCTGATGGTGTGTGAAGTTAGGGAGCCAAATGGAGTTGTTCTCCCACAAGAACCACTTGGCTGATCCTTCTTCAATATGCCCTTCACCAACATGCAGTGTTTCCTTGATTGAATTAGCTCTCACACCAATATTTGCGTCTAGAGCCTTTGCATTGAGGGCTATGTGAAAACGGCTGTGGCGCTGAAGTTGCCTGTGAATGTGGAGTTGGTGGCATGTGAAACCCGCATGTGGAGCATTCGTTTGTGTGGGATGCTGACCAAGCTTCATTTCAGTCCTAGGCACACAAAGGGCACGAAGCATAGAGTGTGAAAACTGAGTTTCCTTGAGAGTTGCTTGGAAGCCTGATGGTGTGTGAAGTTAGTGAGCCAAATGGAGTTGTTCTCCCACAAGAACCACTCGGCTGATCCTTCTTCAATATGCCCTTCACCAACATGCAGTGTTTCCTTGATTGAATTAGCTCTCACACCAATATTTGCGTCTAGAGCCTTTGCATTGAGGGCTATCTGATAACGGCTGTGGCGCTGAAGTTGCCTGTGAATGTGGAGTTGGTGGCATGTGAAACCCGCATGTGGAGCATTCGTTTGTGTGGGATGCTGACCAAGCTTCATTTCAGTCCTAGCCACACAAAGAGCACTAAGCATAGAGTGTGAAAACTGAGTTTCCTTGAGAGCTGCTTGGAAGCCTGATGGTGTGTGAAGTTAGTGAGCCAAATGGAGTTGTTCTCCCACAAGAACCACTCGGCTGATCCTTCTTCAATATGCCCTTCACCAACATGCAGTGTTTCCTTGATTGAATTAGCTCTCACACCAATATTTGCGTCTAGAGCCTTTGCATTGTGGGCTATCTGAAAACGGCTGTGGCGCTGAAGTTGCCTGTGAATGTGGAGTTGGTGGCATGTGAAACCCGCATGTGGAGCATTCGTTTGTGTGGGATGCTCTACCAGGTTCATTTCAATCCTAGCCATACAAAGGGCACTAAGCATAGAGTGTGAAAACTGAGTTTCCTTAAGAGCTGCTTGGAAGCCTGATGGTGTGTGAAGTTAGTGAGCCAAATGGAGTTGTTCTCCCACAAGAACCACTCGGCTGATCCTTCTTCAATATGCCCTTCACCAACATGCAGTGTTTCCTTGATTGAATTAGCTCTCACACCAATATTTGCGTCTAGAGCCTTTGCATTGAGGGCTATCTGAAAACGGCTGTGGCGCTGAAGTTGCCTGTGAATGTGGAGTTGGTGGCATGTGAAACCCGATTGTGGAGCATTCGTTTGTGTGGGATGCTGACCAAGCTTCATTTCAGTCCTAGCCACACAAAGAGCACTAAGCATAGAGTGTGAAAACTGAGTTTCCTTGAGAGCTGCTTGGAAGCCTGATGGTGTGTGAAGTTAGTGAGCCAAATGGAGTTGTTCTCCCACAAGAACCACTCGGCTGATCCTTCTTCAATATGCCCTTCACCAACATGCAGTGTTTCCTTGATTGAATTAGCTCTCACACCAATATTTGTGTCTAGAGCCTTTGCATTGAGGGCTATCTGAAAACGGCTGTGGCGCTGAAGTTGCCTGTGAATGTGGAGTTGGTGGCATGTGAAACCCGCATGTGGAGCATTCGTTTGTGTGGGATGCTCTACCAGGTTCATTTCAGTCCTAGCCATACAAAGGTAGAGTGTGAAAACTGAGATTCCTTGAGAGCTGCTTGGAAGCCTGATGGTGTGTGAAGTTAGTCAGCCAAATGGAGTTGTTCTCCCACAAGAACCATTCGGCTGATCCTTCTTCAATATGCCCTTCACCAACATGCAGTGTTTCCTTGATTGAATTAGCTCTCACACCAATATTTGCGTCTAGAGCCTTTGCATTGAGGGCTATCTGAAAACGGCTGTGGCGCTGAAGTTGCCTGTGAATGTGGAGTTGGTGGCATGTGAAACCCGCTGTGTGAGCATTCGTTTGTGTGGATGCTCTACCAGGTTCATTCCTTGATAATGCACTCAAAGGGCACTAAACATAGAGTGTGAAAACTGAGTTTCCTTGAGAGCTGCTTGGAAGCCTGATGGTGTGTGAAGTTAGTGAGCCAAATGGAGTTGTTCTCCCACAGAACCACTTGGCTGATCCTTCTTCAATATGCCCTTCACCAACATGCAGTGTTTCCTTGATTGAATTAGCTCTCACACCAATATTTGCGTCTAGAGCCTTTGCATTGAGGGCTATCTGAAAACGGCTGTGGCGCTGAAGTTGCCTGTGAATGTGGAGTTGGTGGCATGTGAAACCCGCATGTGGAGCATTCGTTTGTGTGGGATGCTGACCAAGCTTCATTTCAGTCCTAGGCACACAAAGGGCACGAAGCATAGAGTGTGAAAACTGAGTTTCCTTGAGAGCTGCTTGGAAGCCTGATGGTGTGTGAAGTTAGTGAGCCAAATGGAGTTGTTCTCCCACAAGAACCACTCGGCTGATCCTTCTTCAATATGCCCTTCACCAACATGTAGTGTTTCCTTGATTGAATTAGCTCTCACACCAATATTTGCGTCTAGAGCCTTTACATTGATGGCTATCTGAAAACGGCTGTGGCGCTGAAGTTGCCTGTGAATGTGGAGTTGGTGGCATGTGAAACCCGCATGTGGAGCATTCGTTTGTGTGGATGCTCTACCAGGTTCAATCCTAGAATGCACTCAAAGGGCACTAAGCATAGAGTGTGAAAACTGAGTTTCCTTGAGAGCTGCTTGGAAGCCTGATGGTGTGTGAAGTTAGTGAGCCAAATGGAGTTGTTCTCCCACAAGAACCACTCGGCTGATCCTTCTCCAATATGCCCTTCACCAACATGCATTGTTTCCTTGATTGAATTAGCTCTCACACCAATATTTGCGTCTAGAGCCTTTGCATTGAGGGCTATCTGAAAACGGCTGTGGCGCTGAAGTTGCCTGTGAATGTGGAGTTGGTGGCATGTGAAACCCGCATGTGAAGCATTCGTTTGTGTGGGATGCTCTACCAGTTCATTCCTAGATAATGCACTCAAAGGGCACTAAGCATAGAGTGTGAAAACTGAGTTTCCTTGAGAGCTGCTTGGAAGCCTGATGGTGTGTGAAGTTAGGGAGCCAAATGGAGTTGTTCTCCCACAAGAACCACTCGCTGATCCTTCTTCAATATGCCCTTCACCAACATGCAGTGTTTCCTTGATTGAATTAGCTCTCACACCAATATTTGCGTCTAGAGCCTTTGCATTGAGGGCTATCTGAAAACGGCTGTGGCGCTGAAGTTGCCTGTGAATGTGGAGTTGGTGGCATGTGAAACCCGCATGTGGAGCATTCGTTTGTGTGAGATGCTGACCAAGCTTCATTTCAGCCTAGCCACACAAAGAGCACTAAGCATAAGAGTGTGAAAACTGAGTTTCCTTGAGAGCTGCTTGGAAGCCTGATGGTGTGTGAAGTTAGTGAGCCAAATGGAGTTGTTCTCCCACAAGAACCACTCGGCTGATCCTTCTTCAATATGACCTTCACGAACATGCAGTGTTTCCTTGATTGAATTAGCTCTCACACCAATATTTGCGTCTAGAGCCTTTGCATTGAGGGCTATCTGAAAACGGCTGTGGCGCTGAAGTTGCCTGTGAATGTGGAGTTGGTGGCATGTGAAACCCGCATGTGGAGCATTCGTTTGTGTGGGATGCTCTACCAGGTTCATTCTAGATAATGCACTCAAAGGGCACTAAACATAGAGTGTGAAAACTGAGTTTCCTTGAGAGCTGCTTGGAAGCCTGATGGTGTGTGAAGTTAGTGAGCCAAATGGAGTTGTTCTCCCACAAGAACCACTTGGCTGATCCTTCTTCAATATGCCCTTCACCAACATGCATTGTTTCCTTGATTGAATTAAGCTCTCACACCAATATTTGCGTCTAGAGCCTTTGCATTGAGGGCTATCTGAAAACGGCTGTGGCGCTGAAGTTGCCTGTGAATGTGGAGTTGGTGGCATGTGAAACCCGCATGTGGAGCATTCGTTTGTGTGGGATGCTGACCAAGCTTCATTTCAGTCCAAGGCACACAAAGGACACTAAGCATAGTATGAAAACTGAGTTTCCTTGAGAGCTGCTTGGAAGCCTGATGGTGTGTGAAGTTAGTGAGCCAAATGGAGTTGTTCTCCCACAAGAACTACTCGGCTGATCCTTCTTCAATATGACCTTCACCAACATGCAGTGTTTCCCTGATTGAATTAGCTCTCACACAAATATTTGCGTCTAGAGCCTTTGCATTGAGGGCTATCTGAAAACGGCTGTGGCACTGATGTTGCCTGTGAATGTGGAGTTGGTGGCATGTGAAACCCGCATGTGGAGCATTCGTTTGTGTGGGATGCTCTACCAGGTTCATTCCTAGATAATGCACTCAAAGGGCACTAAGCATAGAGTGTGAAAACTGAGTTTCCTTGAGAGCTGCTTGGAAGCCTGATGGTGTGTGAAGTTAGTGAGCCAAATGGAGTTGTTCTCCCACAAGAACCACTCGGCTGATCCTTCTTCAATATGCCCTTCACCAACATGCAGTGTTTCCTTGATTGAATTAGCTCTCACACCAATATTTGCGTCTAGAGCCTTTGCATTGAGGGCTATCTGAAAACGGCTGTGGCACTGATGTTGCCTGTGAATGTGGAGTTGGTGGCATGTGAAACCCGCATGTGGAGCATTCGTTTGTGTGGGATGCTCTACCAGGTTCATTCCTAGGTAATGCACACAAAGGGCACTAAACATAGAGTGTGAAAACTGAGTTTCCTTGAGAGCTGCTTGGAAGCCTGATGGTGTGTGAAGTTAGTGAGCCAAATGGAGTTGTTCTCCCACAAGAACCACTCGGCTGATCCTTCTTCAATATGCCCTTCACCAACATGCAGTGTTTCCTTGATTGAATTAGCTCTCACACCAATATTTGCGTCTAGAGCCTTTGCATTGAGGGCTATCTGAAAACGGCTGTGGCGCTGAAGTTGCCTGTGAATGTGGAGTTGGTGGCATGTGAAACCCGCATGTGGAGCATTCGTTTGTGTGAGATGCTGACCAAGCTTCATTTCAGTAGTAGCCACACAAAGAGCACTAAGCATAGAGTGTGAAAACTGAGTTTCCTTGAGAGCTGCTTGGAAGCCTGATGGTGTGTGAAGTTAGTGAGCCAAATGGAGTTGTTCTCCCACAAGAACCACTCGGCTGATCCTTCTTCAATATGACCTTCACGAACATGCAGTGTTTCCTTGATTGAATTAGCTCTCACACCAATATTTGCGTCTAGAGCCTTTGCATTGAGGGCTATCTGAAACGGCTGTGGCGCTGAAGTTGCCTGTGAATGTGGAGTTGGTGGCATGTGAAACCCGCATGTGGAGCATTCGTTTGTGTGGATGCTCTACCAGGTTCATTCCTAGATAATGCACTCAAAGGGCACTAAACATAGAGTGTGAAAACTGAGTTTCCTTGAGAGCTGCTTGGAAGCCTGATGGTGTGTGAAGTTAGTGAGCCAAATGGAGTTGTTCTCCCACAAGAACCACTCGGCTGATCCTTCTTCAATATGCCCTTCACCAACATGCAGTGTTCCTTGATTGAATTAGCTCTCACACCAATATTTGCGTCTAGAGCCTTTGCATTGAGGGCTATGTGAAAACGGCTGTGGCGCTGAAGTTGCCTGTGAATGTGGAGTTGTTGGCATGTGAAACCCGCATGTGGAGCATTCGTTTGTGTGGGATGCTCTACTAGGTTCATTTCAGTCCTAGCCATACAAAGGGCACTAAGCATAGAGTGTGAAAACTGAGTTTCCTTGAGAGCTGCTTGGAAGCCTGATGGTGTGTGAAGTTAGTGAGCCAAATGGAGTTGTTCTCCCACAAGAACCACTCGGCTGATCCTTCTTCAATATGCCCTTCACCAACATGCAGTGTTTCCTTGATTGAATTAGCTCTCACACCAATATTTGCGTCCAGAGCCTTTGCATTGAGGGCTATCTGAAAACGGCTGTGGCGCTGAAGTTGCCTGTGAATGTGGAGTTGGTGGCATGTGAAACCCGCATGTGGAGCATTCGTTTGTGTGGGATGCTGACCAAGCTTCATTTCAGTCCTAGGCACACAAAGGGCACTAAGCATAGAGTGTGAAAACTGAGTTTCCTTGAGAGCTGCTTGGAAGCCTGATGGTGTGTGAAGTTAGGGAGCCAAATGGAGTTGTTCTCCCACAAGAACCACTCGGCTGATCCTTCTTCATATGCCTTCACCAACATGCAGTGTTTCCTTGATTGAATTAGCTCTCACACCAATATTTGCGTCTAGAGCCTTTGCATTGAGGGCTATCTGAAAACGGCTGTGGCGCTGAAGTTGCCTGTGAATGTGGAGTTGGTGGCATGTGAAACCCGCATGTGGAGCATTCGTTTGTGTGGGATGCTGACCAAGCTTCATTTCAGTCCTAGACACACAATGGGCACTAAGCATAGAGTGTGAAAACTGAGTTTCCTTGAGAGCTGCTTGGAAGCCTGATGGTGTGTGAAGTTAGTGAGCCAAAAGGAGTTGTTCTCCCACAAGAACCACTCGGCTGATCCTTCTCCAATATGCCCTTCACCCAACATGCAGTGTTTCCTTGATTGAATTAGCTCTCACACCAATATTTGCGTCTAGAGCCTTTGCATTGAGGGCTATCTGAAAACGGCTGTGGCACTGATGTGCCTGTGAATGTGGAGTTGGTGGCATGTGAAATCCGCATGTGGAGCATTCGTTTGTGTGGGATGCTCTACCAGGTTCATTCCTAGATAATGCACTCAAAGGGCACTAAGCATAGAGTGTGAAAACTGAGTTTCCTTGAGAGCTGCTTGGAAGCCTGATGGTGTGTGAGTTAGTGAGCCAAATGGAGTTGTTCTCCCACAAGAACCACTCGGCTGATCCTTCTTCAATATGCCCTTCACCAACATGCAGTGTTTCCTTGATTGAATTAGCTCTCACACCAATATTTGCGTCTAGAGCCTTTGCATTGAGGGCTATCTGAAAACGGCTGTGGCGCTGAAGTTGCCTGTGAATGTGGAGTTGGTGGCATGTGAAACCCGCATGTGGAGCAATTCGTTTGTGTGGGATGCTGACCAAGCTTCATTTCAGTCCTAGGCACACAAAGGGCACTAAGCATAGAGTGTGAAAACTGAGTTTCTTGAGAGCTGCTTGGAAGCCTGATGGTGTGTGAAGTTAGTGAGCCAAATGGAGTGTTCTCCCACAAGAACCACTCGGCTGATCCTTCTCCAATATGCCTTCACCAACATGCAGTGTTTCCTTGATTGAATTAGCTCTCACACCAATATTTGCGTCTAGAGCCTTTGCATTGAGGGCTATCTGAAAACGGCTGTGGCGCTGAAGTTGCCTGTGAATGTGGAGTTGGTGGCATGTGAAACCCGCATGTGGAGCATTCGTTTGTGTGGGATGCTCTACCAGGATCATTCCTAGATAATGCACTCAAAGGGCAGTAAACATAGAGTGTGAAAACTGAGTTTCCTTGAGAGCTGCTTGGAAGCCTGATGGTGTGTGAAGTTAGTGAGCCAAATGGAGTTGTTCTCACACAAAAACCACTCGGCTGATCCTTCTTCAATATGCCCTTCACAACATGCAGTGTTTCCTTGATTGAATTAGCTCTCACACCAATATTTGCGTCTAGAGCCTTTGCATTGAGGGCTATCTGAAAACGGCTGTGGCGCTGAAGTTGCCTGTGAATGTGGAGTTGGTGGCATGTGAAACCCGCATGTGGAGCATTCGTTTGTGTGGGATGCTCTACCAGATTCATTCCTAGATAATGCACTCAAAGGGCACTAAGCATAGAGTGTGAAAACTGAGTTTCCTTGAGAGCTGCTTGGAAGCCTGATGGTGTGTGAAGTTAGTGAGCCAAATGGAGTTGTTCTCCCACAAGAACCACTCGGCTGATCCTTCTTCAATATGCCTTTCACCAACATGCAGTGTTTCCTTGATGGAATTAGCTCTCACACCAATATTTGCGTCTAGAGCCTTTGCATTGAGGGCTATCTGAAAACGGCTGTGGCGCTGAAGTTGCCTGTGAATGTGGAGTTGGTGGCATGTGAAACCCGCATGTGGAGCATTCGTTTGTGTGGGATGCTCTACCAGGTTCATTTCAGTCCTAGGCACACAAAGGGCACTAAGCATAGAGTGTGAAAACTGAGTTTCCTTGAGAGCTGCTTGGAAGCCTGATGGTGTGTGAAGTTAGTGAGCCAAATGGAGTTGTTCTCCCACAAGAACCACTCGGCTGATCCTTCTTCAATATGACCTTCACGAACATGCATTGTTTCCTTGATTGAATTAGCTCTCACACCAATATTTGCGTCTAGAGCCTTTGCATTGTGGGCTATCTGAAAACGGCTGTGGCGCTGAAGTTGCCTGTGAATGTGGAG
Source organism: Ochotona princeps (assembly GCF_030435755.1). Lineage (NCBI taxonomy): Eukaryota > Metazoa > Chordata > Mammalia > Lagomorpha > Ochotonidae > Ochotona > Ochotona princeps. The sequence continues at coordinate 38,440 of NW_026700132.1, forward strand.
TTGGTGGCATGTGAAACCCGCATTTGGAGCATTCGTTTGTGTGGGATGCTTACCAAGGTTCATTTCAGTCCTAGGTACACAAAGGGCACTAAGCATAGAGTGTGAAAACTGAGTTTCCTTGAGAGCTGCTTGGAAGCCTGATGGTGTGTGAAGTTAGTGAGCCAAATGGAGTTGTTCTCCCACAAGAACCACTCGGCTGATCCTTCTTCAATATGCCCTTCACCAACATGCAGTGTTTCCTTGATTGAATTAGCTCTCACACCAATATTTGCGTCTAGAGCCTTTGCATTGAGGGCTATCTGAAAACGGCTGTGGCGCTGAAGTTGCCTGTGAATGTGGAGTTGGTGGCATGTGAAACCCGCATGTGGAGCATTCGTTTGTGTGGGATGCTCTACCAGGTTCATTCCTAGATAATGCACTCAAAGGGCACTAAGCATAGAGTGTGAAAACTGAGTTTCCTTGAGAGCTGCTTGGAAGCCTGATGGTGTGTGAAGTTAGTGAGCCAAATGGAGTTGTTCTCCCACAAGAACCACTCGGCTGATCCTTCTTCAATATGCCCTTCACCAACATGCAGTGTTTCCTTGATTGAATTCGCTCTCACACCAATATTTGCGTCTAGAGCCTTTGCATTGAGGGCTATCTGAAAACGGCTGTGGCGCTGAAGTTGCCTGTGAATGTGGAGTTGGTGGCATGTGAAACCCGCATGTGGAGCATTCGTTTGTGTGGGATGCTCTACCAGGTTCATTCCTAGATAATGCACTCAAGGGCACTAAGCATAGAGTGTGAAAACTGAGTTTCCTTGAGAGCTGCTTGGAAGCCTGATGGTGTGTGAAGTTAGTGAGCCAAATGGAGTTGTTCTCCCACAAGAACCACTCGGCTGATCCTTCTTCAATATGACCTTCACCAACATGCAGTGTTTCCTTGATTGAATTAGCTCTCACACCAATATTTGCGTCTAGAGCCTTTGCATTGAGGGCTATCTGAAAACGGCTGTGGCGCTGAAGTTGCCTGTGAATGTGGAGTTGGTGGCATGTGAAACCCGCATGTGGAGCATTCGTTGTGTGGGATGCTGACCAAGCTTCATTTCAGTGGTAGGTACACAAAGGGCACTAAGCATAGAGTGTGAAAACTGAGTTTCCATGAGAGCTGCTTGGAAGCCTGATGGTGTGTGAAGTTAGTGAGCCAAATGGAGTTGTTCTCCCACAAGAACCACTCGCTGATCCTTCTTCAATATGCCCTTCACCAACATGCAGTGCTTCCTTGATTGAATTAGCTCTCACACCAATATTTGCGTCTAGAGCCTTTGCATTGAGGGCTATCTGAAAACGGCTGTGGCGCTGAAGTTGCCTGTGTAATGTGGAGTTGGTGGCATGTGAAACCCGCATGTGGAGCATTCGTTTGTGTGGGATGCTCTACCAGGTTCATTCCTAGATAATGCACTCAAAGGGCACTAAACATAGAGTGTGAAAACTGAGTTTCCTTGAGAGCTGCTTGGAAGCCTGATGGTGTGTGAAGTTAGTCAGCCAAATGGAGTTGTTCTCCCACAAGAACCACTCGGCTGATCCTTCTTCAATATGCCCTTCACCAACATGCAGTGTTTCCTTGATTGAATTAGCTCTCACACCAATATTTGCGTCTAGAGCCTTTGCATTGAGGGCTATCTGAAAACGGCTGTGGCGCTGAAGTTGCCTGTGAATGTGGAGTTGTTGCATGTGAAACCCGCATGTGAAGCATTCGTTTGTGTGGAATGTTCTACCAGGTTCATTCAGTCTAGCCATACAAAGGGCACTAAGCATAGAGTGTGAAAACTGAGTTTCCTTGAGAGCTGCTTGGAAGCCTGATGGTGTGTGAAGTTAGTGAGCCAAATGGAGTTGTTCTCCACAAGAACCACTCGGCTGATCCTTCTTCAATATGCCCTTCACCAACATGCAGTGTTTCCTTGATTGAATTAGCTCTCACACCAATATTTGCGTCTAGAGCCTTTGCATTGTGGGCTATCTGAAAACGGCTGTGGCGCTGAAGTTGCCTGTGAATGTGGAGTTGGTGGCATGTGAAACCACCGCATGTGGGAGCATTCGTTTGTGTGGGATGCTGACCAGGTTCATTCAGTCCTAGGTACACAAAGGGCACTAAGCATAGAGTGTGAAAACTGAGTTTCCTTGAGAGCTGCTTGGAAGCCTGATGGTGTGTGAAGTTAGTGAGCCAAATGGAGTTGTTCTCCCACAAGAACCACTCGGCTGATCCTTCTTCAATATGCCCTTCACCAACATGCAGTGTTTCCTGATTGAATTAGCTCTCACACCAATATTTGCGTCTAGAGCCTTTGCATTGAGGGCTATCTGGAAACGGCTGTGCGCTGAAGTTGCCTGTGAATGTGGAGTTGGTGGCATGTGAAACCCGCATGTGGAGCATTCGTTTGTGTGGGATGCTGACCAAGCTTCAATTTCAGTCCTAGGTACACAAAGGGCACTAAGCATAGAGTGTGAAAACTGAGTTTCCAATGAGAGCTGCTTGGAAGCCTGATGGTGTGTGAAGTTAGTGAGCCAAATGGAGTTGTTCTCCCACAAGAACCACTCGGCTGATCCTTCTTCAATATGCCCTTCACCACAACATGCAGTGTTTCCTTGATTGAATTAGCTCTCACACCAATATTTGCGTCTAGAGCCTTTGCATTGAGGGCTATCTGAAAACGGCTGTGGCGCTGAAGTTGCCTGTGAATGTGGAGTTGGTGGCATTTGAAACCCGCATGTGGAGCATTCGTTTGTGTGGGATGCTCTACCAGGTTCATTCCTAGATAATGCACTCAAAGGGCACTAAACATAGAGTGTGAAAACTGAGTTTCCTTGAGAGCTGCTTGGAAGCCTGATGTGTGTGAAGTTAGGAGCCAAATGGAGTTGTTCTCCCCACAAGAACCACTCGGCTGATCCTTCTTCAATATGCCCTTCACCAACATGCAGTGTTTCCTTGATTGAATTAGCTCTCACACCAATATTTGCGTCTAGAGCCTTTGCATTGAGGGCTATCTGAAAACGGCTGTGGCGCTGAAGTTGCCTGTGAATGTGGAGTTGGTGGCATGTGAAACCCGCATGTGAGCATTCGTTTGTGTGGGATGCTCTACCAGGTTCATTCTAGATAATGCACTCCAAGGGCACTAAGCATAGAGTGTGAAAAGTGAGTTTCCTTGAGAGCTGCTTGGAAGCCTGATGGTGTGTGAAGTTAGTGAGCCAAATGGAGTTGTTCTCCCACAAGAACCACTCGGCTGATCCCTCTTCAATATGCCCTTCACCAACATGCAGTGTATCCTTGATTGAATTAGCTCTCACACCAATATTTGCGTCTAGAGCATTTGCATTGAGGGCTATCTGAAAACGGCTGTGGCGCTGAGTTGCCTGTGAATGTGGAGTTGGTGGCATGTGAAACCCGCATGTGGAGCATTCGTTTGTGTGGGATGCTCTACCAGGTTCATTACTAGATAATGCACTCAAAGGGCACTAAGCATAGAGTGTGAAAACTGAGTTTCCTTGAGAGCTGCTTGAAGCCTGATGGTGTGTGAAGTTAGTGAGCCAAATGGAGTTGTTCTCCCACAAGAACCACTCGGCTGATCCTTCTTCAATATGCCCTTCACCAACATGCAGTGTTTCCTTGATTGAATTAGCTCTCACACCAATATTTGCGTCTAGAGCCTTTGCATTGAGGGCTATCTGAAAACGGCTGTGGCGCTGAAGTTGCCTGTGAATGTGGAGTTGGTGGCATGTGAAACCCGCATGTGGAGCATTCGTTTGTGTGGGATGCTCTACCAGGTTCATTCCTAGATAATGCACTCAAAGGGCACTAAGCATAGAGTGTGAAAACTGAGTTTCCTTGAGAGCTGCTTGGAAGCCTGATGGTGTGTGAAGTTAGTGAGCCAAATGGAGTTGTTCTCCCACAAGAACCACTCGGCTGATCCTTCTTCAATATGACCTTCACGAAAATGCAGTGTTTTCCTTGATTGAATTAGCTCTCACACCAATATTTGCGTCTAGAGCCTTTGCATTGTGGGCTATCTAAAAACGGCTGTGGCGCTGAAGTTGCCTGTGAATGTGGAGTTGGTGGCATGTGAACCA
>NW_026700133.1:0-36803 GCF_030435755.1 Ochotona princeps
AGCCTTTGCATTGAGGGCTATCTGAAAACGGCTGTGGCGCTGAAGTTGCCTGTGAATGTGGAGTTGGTGGCATGTGAAACCCGCATGTGGAGCATTCGTTTGTGTGGGATGCTCTACCAGGTTCATTTCAGTCCTAGCCATACAAAGGGCACTAAGCATAGAGTGTGAAAACTGAGTTTCCTTGAGAGCTGCTTGGAAGCCTGATGGTGTGTGAAGTTAGTGAGCCAAATGGAGTTGTTCTCCCAGAAGAACCACTTAGCTGATCCTTCTTCAATATGCCCTTCACCAACATGCAGTGTTTCCTTGATTGAATTAGCTCTCACACCAATATTTGCGTCTAGCGCCTTTGCATTGAGGGCTATCTGAAAACGGCTGTGGCGCTGAAGTTGCCTGTGAATGTGGAGTTGGTGGCATGTGAAACCCGCATGTGGAGCATTCGTTTGTGTGGGATGCTCTACCAGGTTCATTTCAGTCCTAGCCATACAAAGTGCACTAAGCATAGAGTGTGAAAACTGAGTTTCCTTGAGAGCTGCTTGGAAGCCTGATGGTTTGTGAAGTTAGTGAGCCAAATGGAGTTGTTCTCCCACAAGAACCACTCGGCTGATCCTTCTTCAATATGCCCTTCACCAACATGCAGTGTTTCCTTGATTGAATTAGCTCTCACACCAATATTTGCGTCTAGAGCCTTTGCATTGAGGGCTATCTGAAAACGGCTGTGGCGCTGAAGTTGCCTGTGAATGTGGAGTTGGTGGCATGTGAAACCCGCATGTGGAGCATTCGTTTGTGTGGGATGCTGACCAAGCTTCATTTCAGTCCTAGGCACTCAAAGGGCACTAAGCATAGAGTGTGAAAACTGAGTTTCCTTGAGAGCTGCTTGGAAGCCTGATGGTGTGTGAAGTTAGTGAGCCAAATGGAGTTGTTCTCCCACAAGAACCACTCGGCTGGTCCTTCTTCAATATGCCCTTCACCAACATGCAGTGTTTCCTTGATTGAATTAGCTCTCACACCAATATTTCCGTCTAGAGCCTTTGCATTGAGGGCTATCTGAAAACGGCTGTGGCGCTGAAGTTGCCTGTGAATGTGGAGTTGGTGGCATGTTAAACCCGCATGTGGAGCATTCGTTTGTGTGGGATGCTCTACCAGGTTCATTTCAGTCCTAGGCACACAAAGAGCACTAAGCATAGAGTGTGAAAACTGAGTTTCCTTGAGAGCTGCTTGGAAGCCTGATGGTGTGTGAAGTTAGTGAGCCAAATGGAGTTGTTCTCCCACAAGAACCACTTGGCTGATCCTTCTTCAATATGCCCTTCACCAACATGCAGTGTTTCCTTGATTGAATTAGCTCTCACACCAATATTTGCGTCTAGAGCCTTTGCATTGAGGGCTATCTGAAAACGGCTGTGGCGCTGAAGTTGCCTGTGAATGTGGAGTTGGTGGCATGTGAAACCCGCATGTGGAGCATTCGTTTGTGTGGGATGCTGACCAAGCTTCATTTCAGTCCTAGGCACACAAAGGACACTAAGCATAGAGTGTGAAAACTGAGTTTCCTTGAGAGCTGCTTGGAAGCCTGATGGTGTGTGAAGTTAGTGAGCCAAATGGAGTTGTTCTCCCACAAGAACCACTCGGCTGGTCCTTCTTCAATATGCCCTTCACCAACATGCAGTGTTTCCTTGATTGAATTAGCTCTCACACCAATATTTGCGTCTAGAGCCTTTGCATTGAGGGCTATCTGAAAACGGCTGTGGCGCTGAAGTTGCCTGTGAATGTGGAGTTGGTGGCATGTGAAACCCGCATGTGGAGCATTCGTTTGTGTGGGATGCTCTACCAGGTTTATTTCAGTCCTAGCCATACAAAGGGCACTAAGCATAGAGTGTGAAAACTGAGTTTCCTTGAGAGCTGCTTGGAAGCCTGATGGTGTGTGAAGTTAGTGAGCCAAATGGAGTTGTTCTCCCACAAGAACCACTCGGCTGATCCTTCTTCAATATGCCCTTCACCAACATGCAGTGTTTCCTTGATTGAATTAGCTCTCACACCAATATTTGCGTCTAGAGCCTTTGCATTGAGGGCTATCTGAAAACGGCTGTGGCGCTGAAGTTGCCTGTGAATGTGGAGTTGGTGGCATGTGAAACCCGCATGTGGAGCATTCGTTTGTGTGGGATGCTGACCAAGCTTCATTTCAGTCCTAGGCACTCAAAGGGCACTAAGCATAGAGTGTGAAAACTGAGTTTCCTTGAGAGCTGCTTGGAAGCCTGATGGTGTGTGAAGTTAGTGAGCCAAATGGAGTTGTTCTCCCACAAGAACCACTCGGCTGGTCCTTCTTCAATATGCCCTTCACCAACATGCAGTGTTTCCTTGATTGAATTAGCTCTCACACCAATATTTCCGTCTAGAGCCTTTGCATTGAGGGCTATCTGAAAACGGCTGTGGCGCTGAAGTTGCCTGTGAATGTGGAGTTGGTGGCATGTTAAACCCGCATGTGGAGCATTCGTTTTTGTGGGATGCTCTACCAGGTTCATTTCAGTCCTAGCCATACAAAGGGCACTAAGCCTAGAGTGTGAAAACTGAGTTTCCTTGAGAGCTGCTTGGAAGCCTGGTGGTGTGTGAAGTTAGTGAGCCAAATGGAGTTGTTCTCCCACAAGAACCACTTGGCTGATCCTTCTTCAATATGCCCTTCACCAACATGCAGTGTTTCCTTGATTGAATTAGCTCTCACACCAATATTTGCGTCTAGAGCCTTTGCATTGAGGGCTATCTGAAAACGGCTGTGGCGCTGAAGTTGCCTGTGAATGTGGAGTTGGTGGCATGTGAAACCCGCATGTGGAGCATTCGTTTGTGTGGGATGCTGACCAAGCTTCATTTCAGTCCTAGGCACACAAAGGACACTAAGCATAGAGTGTGAAAACTGAGTTTCCTTGAGAGCTGCTTGGAAGCCTGATGGTGTGTGAAGTTAGTGAGCCAAATGGAGTTGTTCTCCCACAAGAACCACTCGGCTGGTCCTTCTTCAATATGCCCTTCACCAACATGCAGTGTTTCCTTGATTGAATTAGCTCTCACACCAATATTTGCGTCTAGAGCCTTTGCATTGAGGGCTATCTGAAAACGGCTGTGGCGCTGAAGTTGCCTGTGAATGTGGAGTTGGTGGCATGTGAAACCCGCATGTGGAGCATTCGTTTGTGTGGGATGCTCTACCAGGTTTATTTCAGTCCTAGCCATACAAAGGGCACTAAGCATAGAGTGTGAAAACTGAGTTTCCTTGAGAGCTGCTTGGAAGCCTGATGGTGTGTGAAGTTAGTGAGCCAAATGGAGTTGTTCTCCCACAAGAACCACTCGGCTGATCCTTCTTCAATATGCCCTTCATCAACATGCAGTGTTTCCTTGATTGAATTAGCTCTCACACCAATATTTGCGTCTAGAGCCTTTGCATTGAGGGCTATCTGAAAACGGCTGTGGCGCTGAAGTTGCCTGTGAATGTGGAGTTGGTGGCATGTGAAACCCGCATGTGGAGCATTCGTTTTTGTGGGATGCTCTACCAGGTTCATTTCAGTCCTAGCCTTACAAAGGTCACTAAGCCTAGAGTGTGAAAACTGAGTTTCCTTGAGAGCTGCTTGGAAGCCTGGTGGTGTGTGAAGTTAGTGAGCCAAATGGAGTTGTTCTCCCACAAGAACCACTCGGCTGATCCTTCTTCAATATGCCCTTCACCAACATGCAGTGTTTCCTTGATTGAATTAGCTCTCACACCAATATTTGCGTCTAGAGCCTTTGCATTGAGGGCTATCTGAAAACGGCTGTGGCGCTGAAGTTGCCTGTGAATGTGGAGTTGGTGGCATGTGAAACCCGCATGTGGAGCATTCGTTTGTGTGGGATGCTGACCAAGCTTCATTTCAGTCCTAGGCACACAAAGAGCACTAAGCATAGAGTGTGAAAACTGAGTTTCCTTGAGAGCTGCTTGGAAGCCTGATGGTGTGTGAAGTTAGTGAGCCAAATGGAGTTGTTCTCCCACAAGAACCACTCGGCTGATCCTTCTTCAATATGCCCTTCACCAACATGCAGTGTTTCCTTGATTGAATTAGCTCTCACACCAATATTTGCGTCTAGAGCCTTTGCATTGAGGGCTATCTGAAAACGGCTGTGGCGCTGAAGTTGCCTGTGAATGTGGAGTTGGTGGCATGTGAAACCCGCATGTGGAGCATTCGTTTGTGTGGGATGCTCTACCAGGTTCATTTCAGTCCTAGCCATACAAAGGGCACTAAGCATAGAGTGTGAAAACTGAGTTTCCTTGAGAGCTGCTTGGAAGCCTGATGGTGTGTGAAGTTAGTGAGCCAAATGGAGTTGTTCTCCCAGAAGAACCACTTAGCTGATCCTTCTTCAATATGCCCTTCACCAACATGCAGTGTTTCCTTGATTGAATTAGCTCTCACACCAATATTTGCGTCTAGCGCCTTTGCATTGAGGGCTATCTGAAAACGGCTGTGGCGCTGAAGTTGCCTGTGAATGTGGAGTTGGTGGCATGTGAAACCCGCATGTGGAGCATTCGTTTGTGTGGGATGCTCTACCAGGTTCATTTCAGTCCTAGCCATACAAAGTGCACTAAGCATAGAGTGTGAAAACTGAGTTTCCTTGAGAGCTGCTTGGAAGCCTGATGGTTTGTGAAGTTAGTGAGCCAAATGGAGTTGTTCTCCCACAAGAACCACTCGGCTGATCCTTCTTCAATATGCCCTTCACCAACATGCAGTGTTTCCTTGATTGAATTAGCTCTCACACCAATATTTGCGTCTAGAGCCTTTGCATTGAGGGCTATCTGAAAACGGCTGTGGCGCTGAAGTTGCCTGTGAATGTGGAGTTGGTGGCATGTGAAACCCGCATGTGGAGCATTCGTTTGTGTGGGATGCTGACCAAGCTTCATTTCAGTCCTAGGCACTCAAAGGGCACTAAGCATAGAGTGTGAAAACTGAGTTTCCTTGAGAGCTGCTTGGAAGCCTGATGGTGTGTGAAGTTAGTGAGCCAAATGGAGTTGTTCTCCCACAAGAACCACTCGGCTGGTCCTTCTTCAATATGCCCTTCACCAACATGCAGTGTTTCCTTGATTGAATTAGCTCTCACACCAATATTTCCGTCTAGAGCCTTTGCATTGAGGGCTATCTGAAAACGGCTGTGGCGCTGAAGTTGCCTGTGAATGTGGAGTTGGTGGCATGTTAAACCCGCATGTGGAGCATTCGTTTGTGTGGGATGCTCTACCAGGTTCATTTCAGTCCTAGGCACACAAAGAGCACTAAGCATAGAGTGTGAAAACTGAGTTTCCTTGAGAGCTGCTTGGAAGCCTGATGGTGTGTGAAGTTAGTGAGCCAAATGGAGTTGTTCTCCCACAAGAACCACTTGGCTGATCCTTCTTCAATATGCCCTTCACCAACATGCAGTGTTTCCTTGATTGAATTAGCTCTCACACCAATATTTGCGTCTAGAGCCTTTGCATTGAGGGCTATCTGAAAACGGCTGTGGCGCTGAAGTTGCCTGTGAATGTGGAGTTGGTGGCATGTGAAACCCGCATGTGGAGCATTCGTTTGTGTGGGATGCTGACCAAGCTTCATTTCAGTCCTAGGCACACAAAGGACACTAAGCATAGAGTGTGAAAACTGAGTTTCCTTGAGAGCTGCTTGGAAGCCTGATGGTGTGTGAAGTTAGTGAGCCAAATGGAGTTGTTCTCCCACAAGAACCACTCGGCTGGTCCTTCTTCAATATGCCCTTCACCAACATGCAGTGTTTCCTTGATTGAATTAGCTCTCACACCAATATTTGCGTCTAGAGCCTTTGCATTGAGGGCTATCTGAAAACGGCTGTGGCGCTGAAGTTGCCTGTGAATGTGGAGTTGGTGGCATGTGAAACCCGCATGTGGAGCATTCGTTTGTGTGGGATGCTCTACCAGGTTTATTTCAGTCCTAGCCATACAAAGGGCACTAAGCATAGAGTGTGAAAACTGAGTTTCCTTGAGAGCTGCTTGGAAGCCTGATGGTGTGTGAAGTTAGTGAGCCAAATGGAGTTGTTCTCCCACAAGAACCACTCGGCTGATCCTTCTTCAATATGCCCTTCACCAACATGCAGTGTTTCCTTGATTGAATTAGCTCTCACACCAATATTTGCGTCTAGAGCCTTTGCATTGAGGGCTATCTGAAAACGGCTGTGGCGCTGAAGTTGCCTGTGAATGTGGAGTTGGTGGCATGTGAAACCCGCATGTGGAGCATTCGTTTGTGTGGGATGCTGACCAAGCTTCATTTCAGTCCTAGGCACTCAAAGGGCACTAAGCATAGAGTGTGAAAACTGAGTTTCCTTGAGAGCTGCTTGGAAGCCTGATGGTGTGTGAAGTTAGTGAGCCAAATGGAGTTGTTCTCCCACAAGAACCACTCGGCTGATCCTTCTTCAATATGCCCTTCACCAACATGCAGTGTTTCCTTGATTGAATTAGCTCTCACACCAATATTTCCGTCTAGAGCCTTTGCATTGAGGGCTATCTGAAAACGGCTGTGGCGCTGAAGTTGCCTGTGAATGTGGAGTTGGTGGCATGTTAAACCCGCATGTGGAGCATTCGTTTTTGTGGGATGCTCTACCAGGTTCATTTCAGTCCTAGCCATACAAAGGGCACTAAGCCTAGAGTGTGAAAACTGAGTTTCCTTGAGAGCTGCTTGGAAGCTTGGTGGTGTGTGAAGTTAGTGAGCCAAATGGAGTTGTTCTCCCACAAGAACCACTTGGCTGATCCTTCTTCAATATGCCCTTCACCAACATGCAGTGTTTCCTTGATTGAATTAGCTCTCACACCAATATTTGCGTCTAGAGCCTTTGCATTGAGGGCTATCTGAAAACGGCTGTGGCGCTGAAGTTGCCTGTGAATGTGGAGTTGGTGGCATGTGAAACCCGCATGTGGAGCATTCGTTTGTGTGGGATGCTGACCAAGCTTCATTTCAGTCCTAGGCACACAAAGGACACTAAGCATAGAGTGTGAAAACTGAGTTTCCTTGAGAGCTGCTTGGAAGCCTGATGGTGTGTGAAGTTAGTGAGCCAAATGGAGTTGTTCTCCCACAAGAACCACTCGGCTGGTCCTTCTTCAATATGCCCTTCACCAACATGCAGTGTTTCCTTGATTGAATTAGCTCTCACACCAATATTTGCGTCTAGAGCCTTTGCATTGAGGGCTATCTGAAAACGGCTGTGGCGCTGAAGTTGCCTGTGAATGTGGAGTTGGTGGCATGTGAAACCCGCATGTGGAGCATTCGTTTGTGTGGGATGCTCTACCAGGTTTATTTCAGTCCTAGCCATACAAAGGGCACTAAGCATAGAGTGTGAAAACTGAGTTTCCTTGAGAGCTGCTTGGAAGCCTGATGGTGTGTGAAGTTAGTGAGCCAAATGGAGTTGTTCTCCCACAAGAACCACTCGGCTGATCCTTCTTCAATATGCCCTTCATCAACATGCAGTGTTTCCTTGATTGAATTAGCTCTCACACCAATATTTGCGTCTAGAGCCTTTGCATTGAGGGCTATCTGAAAACGGCTGTGGCGCTGAAGTTGCCTGTGAATGTGGAGTTGGTGGCATGTGAAACCCGCATGTGGAGCATTCGTTTTTGTGGGATGCTCTACCAGGTTCATTTCAGTCCTAGCCATACAAAGGGCACTAAGCCTAGAGTGTGAAAACTGAGTTTCCTTGAGAGCTGCTTGGAAGCCTGGTGGTGTGTGAAGTTAGTGAGCCAAATGGAGTTGTTCTCCCACAAGAACCACTCGGCTGATCCTTCTTCAATATGCCCTTCACCAACATGCAGTGTTTCCTTGATTGAATTAGCTCTCACACCAATATTTGCGTCTAGAGCCTTTGCATTGAGGGCTATCTGAAAACGGCTGTGGCGCTGAAGTTGCCTGTGAATGTGGAGTTGGTGGCATGTGAAACCCGCATGTGGAGCATTCGTTTGTGTGGGATGCTGACCAAGCTTCATTTCAGTCCTAGGCACACAAAGAGCACTAAGCATAGAGTGTGAAAACTGAGTTTCCTTGAGAGCTGCTTGGAAGCCTGATGGTGTGTGAAGTTAGTGAGCCAAATGGAGTTGTTCTCCCACAAGAACCACTCGGCTGATCCTTCTTCAATATGCCCTTCACCAACATGCAGTGTTTCCTTGATTGAATTAGCTCTCACACCAATATTTGCGTCTAGAGCCTTTGCATTGAGGGCTATCTGAAAACGGCTGTGGCGCTGAAGTTGCCTGTGAATGTGGAGTTGGTGGCATGTGAAACCCGCATGTGGAGCATTCGTTTGTGTGGGATGCTCTACCAGGTTCATTTCAGTCCTAGCCATACAAAGGGCACTAAGCATAGAGTGTGAAAACTGAGTTTCCTTGAGAGCTGCTTGGAAGCCTGATGGTGTGTGAAGTTAGTGAGCCAAATGGAGTTGTTCTCCCAGAAGAACCACTTAGCTGATCCTTCTTCAATATGCCCTTCACCAACATGCAGTGTTTCCTTGATTGAATTAGCTCTCACACCAATATTTGCGTCTAGCGCCTTTGCATTGAGGGCTATCTGAAAACGGCTGTGTCGCTGAAGTTGCCTGTGAATGTGGAGTTGGTGGCATGTGAAACCCGCATGTGGAGCATTCGTTTGTGTGGGATGCTCTACCAGGTTCATTTCAGTCCTAGCCATACAAAGTGCACTAAGCATAGAGTGTGAAAACTGAGTTTCCTTGAGAGCTGCTTGGAAGCCTGATGGTTTGTGAAGTTAGTGAGCCAAATGGAGTTGTTCTCCCACAAGAACCACTCGGCTGATCCTTCTTCAATATGCCCTTCACCAACATGCAGTGTTTCCTTGATTGAATTAGCTCTCACACCAATATTTGCGTCTAGAGCCTTTGCATTGAGGGCTATCTGAAAACGGCTGTGGCGCTGAAGTTGCCTGTGAATGTGGAGTTGGTGGCATGTTAAACCCGCATGTGGAGCATTCGTTTGTGTGGGATGCTGACCAAGCTTCATTTCAGTCCTAGGCACTCAAAGGGCACTAAGCATAGAGTGTGAAAACTGAGTTTCCTTGAGAGCTGCTTGGAAGCCTGATGGTGTGTGAAGTTAGTGAGCCAAATGGAGTTGTTCTCCCACAAGAACCACTCGGCTGGTCCTTCTTCAATATGCCCTTCACCAACATGCAGTGTTTCCTTGATTGAATTAGCTCTCACACCAATATTTCCGTCTAGAGCCTTTGCATTGAGGGCTATCTGAAAACGGCTGTGGCGCTGAAGTTGCCTGTGAATGTGGAGTTGGTGGCATGTTAAACCCGCATGTGGAGCATTCATTTGTGTGGGATGCTCTACCAGGTTCATTTCAGTCCTAGCCATATAAAGTGCACTAAGCCTAGAGTGTGAAAACTGAGTTTCCTTGAGAGCTGCTTGGAAGCCTGATGGTGTGTGAAGTTAGTGAGCCAAATGGAGTTGTTCTCCCACAAGAACCACTTGGCTGATCCTTCTTCAATATGCCCTTCACCAACATGCAGTGTTTCCTTGATTGAATTAGCTCTCACACCAATATTTGCGTCTAGAGCCTTTGCATTGAGGGCTATCTGAAAACGGCTGTGGCGCTGAAGTTGCCTGTGAATGTGGAGTTGGTGGCATGTGAAACTCGCATGTGGAGCATTCGTTTGTGTGGGATGCTGACCAAGCTTCATTTCAGTCCTAGGCACACAAAGAGCACTAAGCATAGAGTGTGAAAACTGAGTTTCCTTGAGAGCTGCTTGGAAGCCTGATGGTGTGTGAAGTTAGTGAGCCAAATGGAGTTGTTCTCCCACAAGAACCACTCGGCTGGTCCTTCTTCAATATGCCCTTCACCAACATGCAGTGTTTCCTTGATTGAATTAGCTCTCACACCAATATTTGCGTCTAGAGCCTTTGCATTGAGGGCTATCTGAAAACGGCTGTGGCGCTGAAGTTGCCTGTGAATGTGGAGTTGGTGGCATGTGAAACCCGCATGTGGAGCATTCGTTTGTGTGGGATGCTCTACCAGGTTTATTTCAGTCCTAGCCATACAAAGGGCACTAAGCATAGAGTGTGAAAACTGAGTTTCCTTGAGAGCTGCTTGGAAGCCTGATGGTGTGTGAAGTTAGTGAGCCAAATGGAGTTGTTCTCCCACAAGAACCACTCGGCTGATCCTTCTTCAATATGCCCTTCACCAACATGCAGTGTTTCCTTGATTGAATTAGCTCTCACACCAATATTTGCGTCTAGAGCCTTTGCATTGAGGGCTATCTGAAAACGGCTGTGGCGCTGAAGTTGCCTGTGAATGTGGAGTTGGTGGCATGTGAAACCCGCATGTGGAGCATTCGTTTGTGTGGGATGCTGACCAAGATTCATTTCAGTCCTCGGCACAAAAAGAGCACTAAGCATAGAGTGTGAAAACTGAGTTTCCTTGAGAGCTGCTTGGAAGCCTGATGGTGTGTGAAGTTAGTGAGCCAAATGGAGTTGTTCTCCCACAAGAACCACTCGGCTGATCCTTCTTCAATATGCCCTTCACCAACATGCAGTGTTTCCTTGATTGAATTAGCTCTCACACCAATATTTGCGTCTAGAGCCTTTGCATTGAGGGCTATCTGAAAACGGCTGTGGCGCTGAAGTTGCCTGTGAATGTGGAGTTGGTGGCATGTGAAACCCGCATGTGGAGCATTCGTTTGTGTGGGATGCTCTACCAGGTTCATTCCTAGATAATGCACTCAAAGGGCACTAAGCCTAGAGTGTGAAAACTGAGTTTCCTTGAGAGCTGCTTGGAAGCCTGATGGTGTGTGAAGTTAGTGAGCCAAATGGAGTTGTTCTCCCACAAGAACCACTCGGCTGATCCTTCTTCAATATGCCCTTCACCAACATGCAGTGTTTCCTTGATTGAATTAGCTCTCACACCAATATTTGCGTCTAGCGCCTTTGCATTGAGGGCTATCTGAAAAAGGCTGTGTCGCTGAAGTTGCCTGTGAATGTGGAGTTGGTGGCATGTGAAACCCGCATGTGGAGCATTCGTTTGTGTGGGATGCTCTACCAGGTTCATTACAGTCCTAGCCATACAAAGTGCACTAAGCATAGAGTGTGAAAACTGAGTTTCCTTGAGAGCTGCTTGGAAGCCTAATGGTGTGTGAAGTTAGTGAGCCAAATGGAGTTGTTCTCCCACAAGAACCACTCGGCTGATCCTTCTTCAATACGCCCTTCACCAACATGCAGTGTTTCCTTGATTGAATTAGCTCTCACACCAATATTTGCGTCTAGAGCCTTTGCATTGAGGGCTATCTGAAAACGGCTGTGGCGCTGAAGTTGCCTGTGAATGTGGAGTTGGTGGCATGTGAAACCCGCATGTGGAGCATTCGTTTGTGTGGGATGCTGACCAAGCTTCATTTCAGTCCCAGGCACACAAAGGGCACTAAGCATAGAGTGTGAAAACTGAGTTTCCTTGAGAGCTGCTTGGAAGCCTGATGGTGTGTGAAGTTAATGAGCCAAATGGAGTTGTTCTCCCACAAGAACCACTCGGCTGGTCCTTCTTCAATATGCCCTTCACCAACATGCAGTGTTTACTTGATTGAATTAGCTCTCACACCAATATTTGCGTCTAGAGCCTTTGCATTGAGGGCTATCTGAAAACGGCTGTGTCGCTGAAGTTGCCTGTGAATGTGGAGTTGGTGGCATGTGAAACCCGCATGTGGAGCATTCGTTTGTGTGGGATGCTCTACCAGGTTTATTTCAGTCCTAGCCATACAAAGGGCACTAAGCATAGAGTGTGAAAACTGAGTTTCCTTGAGAGCTGCTTGGAAGCCTGATGGTGTGTGAAGTTAGTGAGCCAAATGGAGTTGTTCTCCCACAAGAACCACTCGGCTGATCCTTCCTCAATATGCCCTTCACCAACATGCAGTGTTTCCTTGATTGAATTAGCTCTCACACCAATATTTGCGTCTAGAGCCTTTGCATTGAGGGCTATCTGAAAATGGCTGTGTCGCTGAAGTTGCCTGTGAATGTGGAGTTGGTGGCATGTGAAACCCGCATGTGGAGCATTCGTTTGTGTGGGATGCTGACCAAGCTTCATTTCAGTCCTAGGAACACAAAGAGCACTAAGCATAGAGTGTGAAAACTGAGTTTTCTTGAGAGCTGCTTGGAAGCCTGATGGTGTGTGAAGTTAGTGAGCCAAATGGAGTTGTTCTCCCACAAGAACCACTCGGCTGATCCTTCTTCAATATGCTCTTCGCCAACATGCAGTGTTTCCTTGATTGAATTAGCTCTCACACCAATATTTGCGTCTAGCGCCTTTGCATTGAGGGCTATCTGAAAACGGCTGTGTCGCTGAAGTTGCCTGTGAATGTGGAGTTGGTGGCATGTTAAACCCGCATGTGGAGCATTCGTTTGTGTGGGATGCTCTACCAGGTTCATTTCAGTCCTAGCCATACAAAGTGCACTAAGCATAGAGTGTGCAAACTGAGTTTCCTTGAGAGCTGCTTGGAAGCCTGATGGTGTGTGAAGTTAGTGAGCCAAATGGAGTTGTTCTCCCACAAGAACCACTCGGCTGATCCTTCTTCAATATGCCCTTCACCAACATGCAGTGTTTCCTTGATTGAATTAGCTCTCACACCAATATTTGCGTCTAGAGCCTTTGCATTGAGGGCTATCTGAAAACGGCTGTGGCGCTGAAGTTGCCTGTGAATGTGGAGTTGGTGGCATGTGAAACCCGCATGTGGAGCATTCGTTTGTGTGGGATGCTGACCAAGCTTCATTTCAGTCCTAGGCACTCAAATGGCACTAAACATAGAGTGTGAAAACTGAGTTTCCTTGAGAGCTGCTTGGAAGCCTGATGGTGTGTGAAGTTAGTGAGCCAAATGGAGTTGTTCTCCCACAAGAACCACTCGGCTGGTCCTTCTTCAATATGCCCTTCACCAACATGCAGTGTTTCCTTGATTGAATTAGCTCTCACACCAATATTTGCGTCTAGAGCCTTTGCATTGAGGGCTATCTGAAAACGGCTGTGGCGCTGAAGTTGCCTGTGAATGTGGAGTTGGTGGCATGTGAAACCCGCATGTGGAGCATTCGTTTGTGTGGGATGCTCTACCAGGTTCATTTCAGTCCTAGGCATACAAAGGGCACTAAGCATAGAGTGTGAAAACTGAGTTTCCTTGAGAGCTGCTTGGAAGCCTGATGGTGTGTGAAGTTAGTGAGCCAAATGGAGTTGTTCTCCCACAAGAACCACTCGGCTGATCCTTCTTCAATATGCCCTTCACCAACATGCAGTGTTTCCTTGATTGAATTAGCTCTCACACCAATATTTGCGTCTAGAGCCTTTGCATTGAGGGCTATCTGAAAACGGCTGTGGCGCTGAAGTTGCCTGTGAATGTGGAGTTGGTGGCATGTGAAACCCGCATGTGGAGCATTCGTTTGTGTGGGATGCTGACCAAGCTTCATTTCAGTCCTAGGCACACAAGGAGCACTAAGCCTAGAGTGTGAAAACTGAGTTTCCTTGAGAGCTGCTTGGAAGCCTGATGGTGTGTGAAGTTAGTGAGCCAAATGGAGTTGTTCTCCCACAAGAACCACTCGGCTGATCCTTCTTCAATATGCCCTTCACCAACATGCAGTGTTTCCTTGATTGAATTAGCTCTCACACCAATATTTGCGTCTAGAGCCTTTGCATTGAGGGCTATCTGAAAACGGCTGTGGCGCTGAAGTTGCCTGTGAATGTGGAGTTGGTGGCATGTGAAACCCGCATGTGGAGCATTCGTTTGTGTGGGATGCTCTACCAGGTTCATTTCAGTCCTAGCCATACAATGGGCACTAAGCATAGAGTGTGAAAACTGAGTTTCCTTGAGAGCTGCTTGGAAGCCTAATGGTGTGTGAAGTTAGTGAGCCAAATGGAGTTGTTCTCCCACAAGAACCACTCGGCTGATCCTTCTTCAATATGCCCTTCACCAACATGCAGTGTTTCCTTGATTGAATTAGCTCTCACACCAATATTTGCGTCTAGAGCCTTTGCATTGAGGGCTATCTGAAAACGGCTGTGGCGCTGAAGTTGCCTGTGAATGTGGAGTTGGTGGCATGTGAAACCCGCATGTGGAGCATTCGTTTGTGTGGGATGCTCTACCAGGTTCATTCCTAGATAATGCACTCAAAGGGCACTAAGCATAGAGTGTGAAAACTGAGTTTCCTTGAGAGCTGCTTGGAAGCCTGATGGTGTGTGAAGTTAGTGAGCCAAATGGAGTTGTTCTCCCACAAGAACCACTCGGCTGATCCTTCTTCAATATGCCCTTCACCAACATGCAGTGTTTCCTTGATTGAATTAGCTCTCACACCAATATTTGTGTCTAGCGCCTTTGCATTGAGGGCTATCTGAAAACGGCTGTGGCACTGAAGTTGCTTGTGAATGTGGAGTTGGTGGCATGTGAAACCCGCATGTGGAGCATTCGTTTGTGTGGGATGCTCTACCAGGTTCATTTCAGTCCTAGCCATACAAAGGGCACTAAGCATAGAGTGTGAAAACTGAGTTTCCTTGAGAGCTGCTTGGAAGCCTGATGGTGTGTGAAGTTAGTGAGCCAAATGGAGTTGTTCTCCCACAAGAACCACTCGGCTGATCCTTCTTCAATATGCCCTTCAACAACATGCAGTGTTTCCTTGACTGAATTATTTCTCACACCAATATTTGCGTCTAGAGCCTTTGCATTGAGGGCTATCTGAAAACGGCTGTGGCGCTGAAGTTGCCTGTGAATGTGGAGTTGGTGGCATGTGAAACCCGCATGTGGAGCATTCGTTTGTGTGGGATGCTCTACAAAGCTTCATTTCAGTCCTAGGCACACAAAGAGCACTAAGCATAGAGTGTGAAAACTGAGTTTCCTTGAGAGCTGCTTGGAAGCCTGATGGTGTGTGAAGTTAGTGAGCCAAATGGAGTTGTTCTACCACAAAAACCACTCGGCTGATCCTTCTTCAATATGCCCTTCACCAACATGCAGTGTTTCCTTGATTGAATTAGCTCTCACACCAATATTTGCGTCTAGAGCCTTTGCATTGAGGGCTATCTGAAAACGGCTGTGGCGCTGAAGTTGCCTGTGAATGTGGAGTTGGTGGCATGTGAAACCCGCATGTGGAGCATTCGTTTGTGTGGGATGCTCTACCAGGTTCATTTCAGTCCTAGGCATACAAAGGGCACTAAGCATAGAGTGTGAAAACTGAGTTTCCTTGAGAGCTGCTTGGAAGCCTGGTGGTGTGTGAAGTTAGTGAGCCAAATGGAGTTGTTCTCCCACAAGAACCACTCGGCTGATCCTTCTTCAATATGCCCTTCACCAACATGCAGTGTTTCCTTGATTGAATTAGCTCTCACACCAATATTTGCGTCTAGAGCCTTTGCATTGAGGGCTATCTGAAAACAGCTGTGGCGCTGAAGTTGCCTGTGAAAGTGGAGTTGGTGGCATGTGAAACCCGCATGTGGAGCATCGTTTGTGTGGGATGCTCTACCAGGTTCATTCCTAGATAATGCACTCAAAGGGCACTAAGCATAGAATGTGAAAACTGAGTTTCCTTGAGAGCTGCTTGGAAGCCTGATGGTGTGTGAAGTTAGTGAGCCAAATGGAGTTGTTCTCCCACAAGAACCACTCGGCTGGTCCTTCTTCAATATGCCCTTCACCAACATGCAGTGTTTCCTTGATTGAATTAGCTCTCACACCAATATTTGCGTCTAGAGCCTTTGCATTGAGGGCTATCTGAAAACGGCTGTGGCGCTGAAGTTGCCTGTGAATGTGGAGTTGGTGGCATGTGAAACCCGCATGTGGAGCATTCGTTTGTGTGGGATGCTCTACCAGGTTCATTTCAGTCCTAGCCATACAAAGGGCACTAAGCATAGAGTGTGAAAACTGAGTTTCCTTGACAGCTGCTTGGAAGCCTGATGGTGTGTGAAGTTAGTGAGCCAAATGGAGTTGTTATCCCACAAGAACCACTCGGCTGATCCTTCTTCAATATGCCCTTCACCAACATGCAGTGTTTCCTTGATTGAATTAGCTCTCACACCAATATTTGCGTCTAGAGCCTTTGCATTGAGGGCTATCTGAAAACGGCTGTGGCGCTGAAGTTGCCTGTGAATGTGGAGTTGGTGCCATGTGAAACACGCATGTGGTGCATTCGTTTGTGTGGGATGCTCTACCAGCTTCATTTCAGTTTCAGGCACTCAAAGGGCACTAAGCATAGAGTGTGAAAACTGAGTTTCCTTGAGAGCTGCTTGGAAGCCTGATGGTGTGTGAAGTTAGTGAGCCAAATGGAGTTGTTCTCCCACAAGAACCACTCGGCTGATCCTTCTTCAATATGCCCTTCACCAACATGCAGTGTTTCCTTGATTGAATTAGCTCTCACACCAATATTTGCGTCTAGAGCCTTTGCATTGAGGGCTATCTGAAAACGGCTGTGGCGCTGAAGTTGCCTGTGAATGTGGAGTTGGTGGCATGTGAAACCCGCATGTGGAGCATTCGTTTGTGTGGGATGCTCTACCAGGTTCATTCCTAGATAATGCACTCAAAGGTCACTAAGCATAGAGTGTGAAAACTGAGTTTCCTTGAGAGCTGCTTGGAAGCCTGATGGTGTGTGAAGTTAGTGAGCCAAATGGAGTTGTTCTCCCACAAGAACCACTCGGCTGATCCTTCTTCAATATGCCCTTCACCAACATGCAGTGTTTCCTTGATTGAATTAGCTCTCACACCAATATTTGCGTCTAGAGCCTTTGCATTGAGGGCTATCTGAAAACGGCTGTGGCGCTGAAGTTGCCTGTGAATGTGGAGTTGGTGGCATGTGAAACCCGCATGTGGAGCATTCGTTTGTGTGGGATGCTCTACCAGGTTCATTCCTAGATAATGCACTCAAAGGGCACTAAGCATAGAGTGTGAAAACTGAGTTTCCTTGAGAGCTGCTTGGAAGCCTGATGGTGTGTGAAGTTAGTGAGCCAAATGGAGTTGTTCTCCCACAAGAACCACTCGGCTGATCCTTCTTCAATATGCCCTTCACCAACATGCAGTGTTTCCTTGATTGAATTAGCTCTCACACCAATATTTGCGTCTAGAGCCTTTGCATTGAGGGCTATCTGAAAACGGCTGTGGCGCTGAAGTTGCCTGTGAATGTGGAGTTGGTGGCATGTGAAACCCGCATGTGGAGCATTCGTTTGTGTGGGATGCTCTACCAGGTTCATTCCTAGATAATGCACTCAAAGGGCACTAAGCATAGAGTGTGAAAACTGAGTTTCCTTGAGAGCTGCTTGGAAGCCTGATGGTGTGTGAAGTTAGTGAGCCAAATGGAGTTGTTCTCCCACAAGAACCACTCGGCTGATCCTTCTTCAATATGCCCTTCACCAACATGCAGTGTTTCCTTGATTGAATTAGCTCTCACACCAATATTTGCGTCTAGAGCCTTTGCATTGAGGGCTATCTGAAAACGGCTGTGGCGCTGAAGTTGCCTGTGAATGTGGAGTTGGTGGCATGTGAAACCCGCATGTTGAGCATTCGTTTATGTGGGATGCTCACCAAGCTTCATTTCAGTCCTAGGCACACAAAGGGCACTAAGCATAGAGTGTGAAAACTGAGTTTCCTTGAGAGCTGCTTGGAAGCCTGATGGTGTGTGAAGTTAGTGAGCCAAATGGAGTTGTTCTCCCACAAGAACCACTCGGCTGATCCTTCTTCAATATGCCCTTCACCAACATGCAGTGTTTCCTTGATTGAATTAGCTCTCACACCAATATTTGCGTCTAGAGCCTTTGCATTGAGGGCTAACTGAAAACGGCTGTGGCGCTGAAGTTGCCTGTGAATGTGGAGTTGGTGGCATGTGAAACCCGCATGTGGAGCATTCGTTTGTGTGGGATGCTCTACCAGGTTCATTTCAGTCCTAGCCATACAAAGGGCACTAAGCATAGAGTGTGAAAACTGAGTTTCCTTGAGAGCTGCTTGGAAGCCTGATGGTGTGTGAAGTTAGTGAGCCAAATGGAGTAGTTTTCCCACAAGATCCACTCGGCTGATCCTTCTTCAATGTGCCCTTCACCAACATGCAGTGTTTCCTTGATTGAATCAGCTCTCACACCAATGTTTGCGTCTAGAGCCTTTGCATTGAGGGCTATCTGAAAACAGCTGTGGCGCTGAAGTTGCCTGTGAAAGTGGAGTTGGTGGCATGTGAAACCCGCATGTGGACCATCGTTTGTGTGGGATGCTCTACCAGGTTCATTCCTAGATAATGCACTCAAAGAGCACTAAGCATAGAGTGTGAAAACTGAGTTTCCTTGAGAGCTGCTTGGAAGCCTGATGGTGTGTGAAGTTAGTGAGCCAAATGGAGTTGTTCTCCCACAAGAACCACTCGGCTGGTCCTTCTTCAATATGCCCTTCACCAACATGCAGTGTTTCCTTGATTGAATTAGCTCTCACACCAATATTTGCGTCTAGAGCCTTTGCATTGAGGGCTATCTGAAAACGGCTGTGGCGCTGAAGTTGCCTGTGAATGTGGAGTTGGTGGCATGTGAAACCCGCATGTGGAGCATTCGTTTGTGTGGGATGCTCTACCAGGTTCATTTCAGTCCTAGCCATACAAAGGGCACTAAGCATAGAGTGTGAAAACTGAGTTTCCTGGAGAGCTGCTTGGAAGCCTGATGGTGTGTGAAGTTAGTGAGCCAAATGGAGTTGTTATCCCACAAGAACCACTCAGCTGATCCTTCTTCAATATGCCCTTCACCAACATGCAGTGTTTCCTTGATTGAATTAGCTCTCACACCAATATTTGCGTCTAGAGCCTTTGCATTGAGGGCTATCTGAAAACGGCTGTGGCGCTGAAGTTGCCTGTGAATGTGGAGTTGGTGGCATGTGAAACCCGCATGTGGAGCATTCGTTTGTGTGGGATGCTGACCAAGCTTCATTTCAGTCCTAGGCACACAAAGAGCACTAAGCATAGAGTGTGAAAACTGAGTTTCCTTGAGAGCTGCTTGGAAGCCTAATGGTGTGTGAAGTTAGTGAGCCAAATGGAGTTGTTCTCCCACAAGAACCACTCGGCTGATCCTTCTTCAATATGCCCTTCACCAACATGCAGTGTTTCCTTGATTGAATTAGCTCTCACACCAATATTTGCGTCTAGAGCCTTTGCATTGAGGGCTATCTGAAAACGGCTGTGGCGCTGAAGTTGCCTGTGAATGTGGAGTTGGTGGCATGTGAAACCCGCATGTGAAGCATTCGTTTGTGTGGGATGCTCTACCAGGTTCATTTCAGTCCTAGCCATATAACTGGCACTAAGCATAGAGTGTGAAAACTGAGTTTCCTTGAGAGCTGCTTGGAAGCCTGATGGTGTGTGAAGTTAGTGAGCCAAATGGAGTTGTTCTCCCACAAGAACCACTCGGCTGATCCTTCTTCAATATGCCCTTCACCAACATGCAGTGTTTCCTTGATTGAATTAGCTCTCACACCAATATTTGCGTCTAGAGCCTTTGCATTGAGGGCTATCTGAAAACGGCTGTGGCGCTGAAGTTGCCTGTGAATGTGGAGTTGGTGGCATGTGAAACCCGCATGTGGAGCATTCGTTTGTGTGGGATGCTCTACCAGGTTCATTCCTAGATAATGCACTCAAAGGGCACTAAGCATAGAGTGTGAAAACTGAGTTTCCTTGAGAGCTGCTTGGAAGCCTGATGGTGTGTGAAGTTAGTGAGCCAAATGGAGTTGTTCTCCCAGAAGAACCACTCGGCTGATCCTTCTTCAATATGCCCTTCACCAACATGCAGTGTTTCCTTGATTGAATTAGCTCTCACACCAATATTTGCGTCTAGAGCCTTTGCATTGAGGGCTATCTGAAAACGGCTGTGGCGCTGAAGTTGCCTGTGAATGTGGAGTTGGTGGCATGTGAAACCCGCATGTGGAGCATTCGTTTGTGTGGGATGCTCACCAAGCTTCATTTCAGTCCTAGGCACACAAAGGGCACTAAGCATAGAGTGTGAAAACTGAGTTTCCTTGAGAGCTGCTTGGAAGCCTGGTGGTGTGTGAAGTTAGTGAGCCAAATGGAGTTGTTCTCCCACAAGAACCACTCGGCTGATCCTTCTTCAATATGCCCTTCACCAACATGCAGTGTTTCCTTGATTGAATTAGCTCTCACACCAATATTTGCGTCTAGAGCCTTTGCATTGAGGGCTATCTGAAAACGGCTGTGGCGCTGAAGTTGCCTGTGAATGTGGAGTTGGTGGCATGTGAAACCCGCATGTGGAGCATTCGTTTGTGTGGGATGCTCTACCAGGTTCATTCCTAGATAATGCACTCAAAGGGCACTAAGCATAGAGTGTGAAAACTGAGTTTCCTTGAGAGCTGCTTGGAAGCCTGATGGTGTGTGAAGTTAGTGAGCCAAATGGAGTTGTTCTCCCACAAGAACCACTCGGCTGATCCTTCTTCAATATGCCCTTCACCAACATGCAGTGTTTCCTTGATTGAATTAGCTCTCACACCAATATTTGCGTCTAGAGCCTTTGCATTGAGGGCTATCTGAAAACGGCTGTGGCGCTGAAGTTGCCTGTGAATGTGGAGTTGGTGGCATGTGAAAGCCGCATGTGGAGCATTCGTTTGTGTGGGATGCTCTATCAGGTTCATTCCTAGATAATGCACTCAAAGGGCACTAAGCATAGAGTGTGAAAACTGAGTTTCCTTGAGAGCTGCTTGGAAGCCTGATGGTGTGTGAAGTTAGTGAGCCAAATGGAGTTGTTCTCCCACAAGAACCACTCGGCTGATCCTTCTTCAATATGCCCTTCACCAACATGCAGTGTTTCCTTGATTGAATTAGCTCTCACACCAATATTTGCGTCTAGAGCCTTTGCATTGAGGGCTATCTGAAAACGGCTGTGGCGCTGAAGTTGCCTGTGAATGTGGAGTTGGTGGCATGTGAAACCCGCATGTGCAGCATTCGTTTGTGTGGGATGCTCTACCAGGTTCATTCCTAGATAATGCACTCAAAGGTCACTAAGCATAGAGTGTGAAAACTGAGTTTCCTTGAGAGCTGCTTGGAAGCCTGATGGTGTGTGAAGTTAGTGAGCCAAATGGAGTTGTTCTCCCACAAGAACCACTCGGCTGATCCTTCTTCAATATGCCCTTCACCAACATGCAGTGTTTCCTTGATTGAATTAGCTCTCACACCAATATTTGCGTCTAGAGCCTTTGCATTGAGGGCTATCTGAAAACGGCTGTGGCGCTGAAGTTGCCTGTGAATGTGGAGTTGGTGGCATGTGAAACCCGCATGTGGAGCATTCGTTTGTGTGGGATGCTCTACCAGGTTCATTCCTAGATAATGCACTCAAAGGGCACTAAGCATAGAGTGTGAAAACTGAGTTTCCTTGAGAGCTGCTTGGAAGCCTGATGGTGTGTGAAGTTAGTGAGCCAAATGGAGTTGTTCTCCCACAAGAACCACTCGGCTGATCCTTCTTCAATATGCCCTTCACCAACATGCAGTGTTTCCTTGATTGAATTAGCTCTCACACCAATATTTGCGTCTAGAGCCTTTGCATTGAGGGCTATCTGAAAACGGCTGTGGCGCTGAAGTTGCCTGTGAATGTGGAGTTGGTGGCATGTGAAACCCGCATGTGGAGCATTCGTTTGTGTGGGATGCTCTACCAGGTTCATTTCAGTCCTAGCCATACAAATGGCACTAAGCATAGAGTGTGAAAACTGAGTTTCCTTGAGAGCTGCTTGGAAGCCTGATGGTGTGTGAAGTTAGTGAGCCAAATGGAGTTGTTCTCCCACAAGAACCACTCGGCTGATCCTTCTTCAATATGCCCTTCACCAACATGCAGTGTTTCCTTGATTGAATTAGCTCTCACACCAATATTTGCGTCTAGAGCCTTTGCATTGAGGGCTATCTGAAAAAGGCTGTGGCGCTGAAGTTGCCTGTGAATGTGGAGTTGGTGGCATGTGAAACCCGCATGTGGAGCATTCGTTTGTGTGGGATGCTCTACCAGGTTCATTCCTAGATAATGCACTCAAAGGGCACTAAGCATAGAGTGTGAAAACTGAGTTTCCTTGAGAGCTGCTTGGAAGCCTGATGGTGTGTGAAGTTAGTGAGCCAAATGGAGTTGTTCTCCCACAAGAACCACTCGGCTGATCCTTCTTCAATATGCCCTTCACCAACATGCAGTGTTTCCTTGATTGAATTAGCTCTCACACCAATATTTGCGTCTAGAGCCTTTGCATTGAGGGCTATCTGAAAACGGCTGTGGCGCTGAAGTTGCCTGTGAATGTGGAGTTGGTGGCATGTGAAACCCGCATGTGGAGCATTCGTTTGTGTGGGATGCTCTACCAGGTTCATTCCTAGATAATGCACTCAAAGGGCACTAAGCATAGAGTGTGAAAACTGAGTTTCCTTGAGAGCTGCTTGGAAGCCTGATGGTGTGTGAAGTTAGTGAGCCAAATGAAGTTGTTCTCCCACAAGAACCACTCGGCTGATCCTTCTTCAATATGCCCTTCACCAACATGCATTATTTCCTTGATTGAATTAGCTCTCACACCAATATTTGCATCTAGAGCCTTTGCATTGAGGGCTATCTGAAAACGACTGTGGCGCTGAAGTTGCCTGTGAATGTGGAGTTGGTGGCATGTGAAATCCGCATGTGGAGCATTCGTTTGTGTGGGATGCTCTACCAGGTTCATTTCAGTCCTAGCCATACAAAGGGCACTAAGCATAGAGTGTGAAAACTGAGTTTCCTTGAGAGCTGCTTGGAAGCCTAATGGTGTGTGAAGTTAGTGAGCCAAATGGAGTTGTTCTCCCACAAGAACCACTCGGCTGATCCTTCTTCAATATGCCCTTCACCAACATGCAGTGTTTCCTTGATTGAATTAGCTCTCACACCAATATTTGTGTCTAGAGTCTTTGCATTGAGGGCTATCTGAAAATGGCTGTGGCGCTGAAGTTGCCTGTGAATGTGGAGTTGGTGGCATGTGAAACCCGCATGTGGAGCATTCGTTTGTGTGGGATGCTCTACCAGGTTCATTCCTAGATAATGCACTCAAAGGGCACTAAGCATAGAGTGTGAAAACTGAGTTTCCTTGAGAGCTGCTTGGAAGCCTGATGGTGTGTGTAGTTAGTGAGCCAAATGGAGTTGTTCTCCCACAAGAACCACTCGGCTGATCCTTCTTCAATATGCCCTTCACCAACATGCAGTGTTTCCTTGATTGAATTAGCTCTCACACCAATATTTGCGTCTAGAGCCTTTGCATTGAGGGCTATCTGAAAACGGCTGTGGCGCTGAAGTTGCCTGTGAATGTGGAGTTGGTGGCATGTGAAACCCGCATGTGGAGCATTCGTTTGTGTGGGATGCTCTTCCAGGTTCATTTCAGTCCTAGCCATACAAATGGCACTAAGCATAGAGTGTGAAAACTGAGTTTCCTTGAGAGCTGCTTGGAAGCCTGATGGTGTGTGAAGTTAGTGAGCCAAATGGAGTTGTTTTCCCACAAGAACCACTCGGCTGATCCTTCTTCAATATGCCCTTCACCAACATGCAGTGTTTCCTTGATTGAATTAGCTCTCACACCAATATTTGCGTCTCGAACCTTTGCATTGAGGGCTATCTGAAAACGGCTGTGGCGCTGAAGTTGCCTGTGAATGTGGAGTTGGTGGCATGTGAAACCCGCATGTGGAGCATTCGTTTGTGTGGGATGCTCTACCAGGTTCATTCCTAGATAATGCACTCAAAGGGCACTAAGCATAGAGTGTGAAAACTGAGTTTCCTTGAGAGCTGCTTGGAAGCCTGATGGTGTGTGAAGTTAGTGAGCCAAATGGAGTTGTTCTCCCACAAGAACCACTCGGCTGATCCTTCTTCAATATGCCCTTCACCAACATGCAGTGTTTCCTTGATTGAATTAGCTCTCACACCAATATTTGCGTCTAGAGCCTTTGCATTGAGGGCTATCTGAAAACGGCTGTGGCGCTGAAGTTGCCTGTGAATGTGGAGTTGGTGGCATGTGAAACCCGCATGTGGAGCATTCGTTTGTGTGGGATGCTCTACCAGGTTCATTTCAGTCCTAGCCATACAAAGGGCACTAAGCATAGAGTGTGAAAACTGAGTTTCCTTGAGAGCTGCTTGGAAGCATGATGGTGTGTGAAGTTAGTGAGCCAAATGGAGTTGTTATCCCACAAGAACCACTCGGCTGATCCTTCTTCAATATGCCCTTCACCAACATGCAGTGTTTCCTTGATTGAATTAGCTCTCACACCAATATTTGCGTCTAGAGCCTTTGCATTGAGGGCTATCTGAAAACGGCTGTGGCGCTGAAGTTGCCTGTAAATGTGGAGTTGGTGGCATGTGAAACCCGCATGTGGAGCATTCGTTTGTGTGGGATGCTCTACCAGGTTCATTCCTAGATAATGCACTCAAAGGGCACTAAGCATAGAGTGTGAAAACTGAGTTTCCTTGAGAGCTGCTTGGAAGCCTGATGGTGTGTGAAGTTAGTGAGCCAAATGGAGTTGTTCTCCCACAAGAACCACTCGGCTGATCCTTCTTCAATATGCCCTTCACCAACATGCAGTGTTTCCTTGATTGAATTAGCTCTCACACCAATATTTGCGTCTAGAGCCTTTGCATTGAGGGCTATCTGAAAACGGCTGTGGCGCTGAAGTTGCCTGTGAATGTGGAGTTGGTGGCATGTGAAAGCCGCATGTGGAGCATTCGTTTGTGTGGGATGCTCTACCAGGTTCATTCCTAGATAATGCACTCAAAGGGCACTAAGCATAGAGTGTGAAAACTGAGTTTCCTTGAGAGCTGCTTGGAAGCCTGATGGTGTGTGAAGTTAGTGAGCCAAATGGAGTTGTTCTCCCAGAAGAACCTCTCGGCTGATCCTTCTTCAATATGCCCTTCACCAACATGCAGTGTTTCCTTGATTGAATTAGCTCTCACACCAATATTTGCGTCTAGAGCCTTTGCATTGAGGGCTATCTGAAAACGGCTGTGGTGCTGGTTGCCTGTGAATGTGGAGTTGGTGGCATGTGAAACCCGCATGTGGAGCATTCGTTTGTGTGGGATGCTCTACCAGGTTCATTCCTAGATAATGCACTCAAAGGGCACTAAGCATAGAGTGTGAAAACTGAGTTTCCTTGAGAGCTGCTTGGAAGCCTGATGGTGTGTGAAGTTAGTGAGCCAAATGGAGTTGTTCTCCCACAAGAACCACTCGGCTGATCCTTCTTCAATATGCCCTTCACCAACATGCAGTGTTTCCTTGATTGAATTAGCTCTCACACCAATATTTGCGTCTAGAGCCTTTGCATTGAGGGCTATCTGAAAACGGCTGTGGCGCTGAAGTTGCCTGTGAATGTGGAGTTGGTGGCATGTGAAACCCGCATGTGGAGCATTCGTTTGTGTGGGATGCTCTACCAGGTTCATTCCTAGATAATGCACTCAAAGGGCACTAAGCATAGAGTTTGAAAACTGAGTTTCCTTGAGAGCTGCTTGGAAGCCTGATGGTGTGTGAAGTTAGTGAGCCAAATGGAGTTGTTCTCCCACAAGAACCACTCGGCTGATCCTTCTTCAATATGCCCTTCACCAACATGCAGTGTTTCCTTGATTGAATTAGCTCTCACACCAATATTTGCGTCTAGAGCCTTTGCATTGAGGGCTATCTGAAAACGGCTGTGGCGCTGAAGTTGCCTGTGAATGTGGAGTTGGTGGCATGTGAAACCCGCATGTGGAGCATTCGTTTGTGTGGGATGCTCTACCAGGTTCATTTCAGTCCTAGCCATACAAAGGGCACTAAGCATAGAGTGAAAACTGAGTTTCCTTGAGAGCTGCTTGGAAGCCTAATGGTGTGTGAAGTTAGTGAGCCAAATGGAGTTGTTCTCCCACAAGAACCACTCGGCTGATCCTTCTTCATATGCCCTTCACCAACATGCAGTGTTTCCTTGATTGAATTAGCTCTCACACCAATATTTGCGTCTAGAGCCTTTGCATTGAGGGCTATCTGAAAACGGCTGTGGCGCTGAAGTTGCCTGTGAATGTGGAGTTGGTGGCATGTGAAACCCGCATGTGGAGCATTCCTTTGTGTGGGATGCTCTTCCAGGTTCATTTCAGTCCTAGCCATACAAATGGCACTAAGCATAGAGTGTGAAAACTGAGTTTCCTTGAGAGCTGCTTGGAAGCCTGATTGTGTGTGAAGTTAGTGAGCCAAATGGAGTTGTTCTCCCACAAGAACCACTCGGCTGATCCTTCTTCAATATGCCCTTCACCAACATGCAGTGTTTCCTTGATTGAATTAGCTCTCACACCAATATTTGCGTCTAGAGCCTTTGCATTGAGGGCTATCTGAAAACGGCTGTGGCGCTGAAGTTGCCTGTGAATGTGGAGTTGGTGGCATGTGAAACCCGCATGTGGAGCATTCGTTTGTGTGGGATGCTCTACCAGGTTCATTCCTAGATAATGCACTCAAAGGGCACTAAGCATAGAGTGTGAAAACTGAGTTTCCTTGAGAGCTGCTTGGAAGCCTGATGGTGTGTGAAGTTAGTGAGCCAAATGGAGTTGTTCTCCCACAAGAACCACTCGGCTGATCCTTCTTCAATATGCCCTTCACCAACATGCAGTGTTTCCTTGATTGAATTAGCTCTCACACCAATATTTGCGTCTAGAGCCTTTGCATTGAGGGCTATCTGAAAAAGGCTGTGGCGCTGAAGTTGCCTGTGAATGTGGAGTTGGTGGCATGTGAAACCCGCATGTGGAGCATTCGTTTGTGTGGGATGCTC
The DNA here is from genome assembly GCF_030435755.1 of Ochotona princeps. Lineage (NCBI taxonomy): Eukaryota > Metazoa > Chordata > Mammalia > Lagomorpha > Ochotonidae > Ochotona > Ochotona princeps. The sequence continues at coordinate 26,707 of NW_026700133.1, forward strand.
TACCAGGTTCATTCCTAGATAATGCACTCAAAGGGCACTAAGCATAGAGTGTGAAAACTGAGTTTCCTTGAGAGCTGCTTGGAAGCCTGATGGTGTGTGAAGTTAGTGAGCCAAATGGAGTTGTTCTCCCACAAGAACCACTCGGCTGATCCTTCTTCAATATGCCCTTCACCAACATGCAGTGTTTCCTTGATTGAATTAGCTCTCACACCAATATTTGCGTCTAGAGCCTTTGCATTGAGGGCTATCTGAAAACGGCTGTGGCGCTGAAGTTTCCTGTGAATGAGGAGTTGGTGGCATGTGAAATCCGCATGTGGAGCATTCGTTTGTGTGGGATGCTCTACCAGGTTCATTTCAGTCCTAGCCATACAAAGGGCACTAAGCATAGAGTGTGAAAACTGAGTTTCCTTGAGAGCTGCTTGGAAGCCTAATGGTGTGTGAAGTTAGTGAGCCAAATGGAGTTGTTCTCCCACAAGAACCACTCGGCTGATCCTTCTTCAATATGCCCTTCACCAACATGCAGTGTTTCCTTGATTGAATTAGCTCTCACACCAATATTTGTGTCTAGAGTCTTTGCATTGAGGGCTATCTGAAAATGGCTGTGGCGCTGAAGTTGCCTGTGAATGTGGAGTTGGTGGCATGTGAAACCCGCATGTGGAGAATTCGTTTGTGTGGGATGCTCTACCAGGTTCATTCCTAGATAATGCACTCAAAGGGCACTAAGCATAGAGTGTGAAAACTGAGTTTCCTTGAGAGCTGCTTGGAAGCCTGATGGTGTGTGTAGTTAGTGAGCCAAATGGAGTTGTTCTCCCACAAGAACCACTCGGCTGATCCTTCTTCAATATGCCCTTCACCAACATGCAGTGTTTCCTTGATTGAATTAGCTCTCACACCAATATTTGCGTCTAGAGCCTTTGCATTGAGGGCTATCTGAAAACGGCTGTGGCGCTGAAGTTGCCTGTGAATGTGGAGTTGGTGGCATGTGAAACCCGCATGTGGAGCATTCGTTTGTGTGGGATGCTCTTCCAGGTTCATTTCAGTCCTAGCCATACAAATGGCACTAAGCATAGAGTGTGAAAACTGAGTTTCCTTGAGAGCTGCTTGGAAGCCTGATGGTGTGTGAAGTTAGTGAGCCAAATGGAGTTGTTTTCCCACAAGAACCACTCGGCTGATCCTTCTTCAATATGCCCTTCACCAACATGCAGTGTTTCCTTGATTGAATTAGCTCTCACACCAATATTTGCGTCTAGAGCCTTTGCATTGAGGGCTATCTGAAAACGGCTGTGGCGCTGAAGTTGCCTGTGAATGTGGAGTTGGTGGCATGTGAAACCCGCATGTGGAGCATTCGTTTGTGTGGGATGCTCTACCAGGTTCATTCCTAGATAATGCACTCAAAGGGCACTAAGCATAGAGTGTGAAAACTGAGTTTCCTTGAGAGCTGCTTGGAAGCCTGATGGTGTGTGAAGTTAGTGAGCCAAATGGAGTTGTTCTCCCACAAGAACCACTCGGCTGATCCTTCTTCAATATGCCCTTCACCAACATGCAGTGTTTCCTTGATTGAATTAGCTCTCACACCAATATTTGCGTCTAGAGCCTTTGCATTGAGGGCTATCTGAAAACGGCTGTGGCGCTGAAGTTGCCTGTGAATGTGGAGTTGGTGGCATGTGAAACCCGCATGTGGAGCATTCGTTTGTGTGGGATGCTCTACCAGGTTCATTCCTAGATAATGCACTCAAAGGGCACTAAGCATAGAGTGTGAAAACTGAGTTTCCTTGAGAGCTGCTTGGAAGCCTGATGGTGTGTGAAGTTAGTGAGCCAAATGGAGTTGTTCTCCCACAAGAACCACTCGGCTGATCCTTCTTCAATATGCCCTTCACCAACATGCAGTGTTTCCTTGATTGAATTAGCTCTCACACCAATATTTGCGTCTAGAGCCTTTGCATTGAGGGCTATCTGAAAACGGCTGTGGCGCTGAAGTTGCCTGTGAATGTGGAGTTGGTGGCATGTGAAACCCGCATGTGGAGCATTCGTTTGTGTGGGATGCTCTACCAGGTTCATTCCTAGATAATGCACTCAAAGGGCACTAAGCATAGAGTGTGAAAACTGAGTTTCCTTGAGAGCTGCTTGGAAGCCTGATGGTGTGTGAAGTTAGTGAGCCAAATGGAGTTGTTCTCCCACAAGAACCACTCAGCTGATCCTTCTTCAATATGCCCTTCACCAACATGCAGTGTTTCCTTGATTGAATTAGCTCTCACACCAATATTTGCGTCTAGAGCCTTTGCATTGAGGGCTATCTGAAAACGGCTGTGGCGCTGAAGTTGCCTGTGAATGTGGAGTTGGTGGCATGTGAAACCCGCAAGTGGAGCATTCGTTTATGTGGGATGCTCACCAAGCTTCATTTCAGTCCTAGGCACACAAAGGGCACTAAGCATAGAGTGTGAAAACTGAGCTTCCTTGAGAGCTGCTTGGAAGCCTGATGGTGTGTGAAGTTAGTGAGCCAAATGGAGTTGTTCTCCCACAAGAACCACTCGGCTGATCCTTCTTCAATATGCCCTTCACCACCATGCAGTGTTTCCTTGATTGAATTAGCTCTCACACCAATATTTGCGTCTAGAGCCTTTGCATTGAGGGCTATCTGAAAACGGCTGTGGCGCTGAAGTTTCCTGTGAATGTGGAGTTGGTGGCATGTGAAATCCGCATGTGGAGCATTCGTTTGTTTGGGATGCTCTACCAGGTTCATTTCAGTCCTAGCCATGCAAAGGGCACTAAGCATAGAGTGTGAAAACTGAGTTTCCTTGAGAGCTGCTTGGAAGCCTAATGGTGTGTGAAGTTAGTGAGCCAAATGGAGTTGTTCTCCCACAAGAACCACTCGGCTGATCCTTCTTCAATATGCCCTTCACCAACATGCAGTGTTTCCTTGATTGAATTAGCTCTCACACCAATATTTGCGTCTAGAGCCTTTGCATTGAGGGCTATCTGAAAACGGCTGTGGCGCTGAAGTTGCCTGTGAATGTGGAGTTGGTGGCATGTGAAACCCGCATGTGGAGCATTCGTTTGTGTGGGATGCTCTACCAGGTTCATTCCTAGATAATGCACTCAAAGGGCACTAAGCATAGAGTGTGAAAACTGAGTTTCCTTGAGAGCTGCTTGGAAGCCTGATGGTGTGTGAAGTTAGTGAGCCAAATGGAGTTGTTCTCCCACAAGAAGCACTCGGCTGATCCTTCTTCAATATGCCCTTCACCAACATGCAGTGTTTCCTTGATTGAATTAGCTCTCACACCAATATTTGCGTCTAGAGCCTTTGCATTGAGGGCTATCTGAAAACGGCTGTGGCGCTGAAGTTGCCTGTGAATGTGGAGTTGGTGGCATGTGAAACCCGCATGTGGAGCATTCGTTTGTGTGGGATGCTCTACCAGGTTCATTCCTAGATAATGCACTCAAAGGGCACTAAGCATAGAGTGTGAAAACTGAGTTTCCTTGAGAGCTGCTTGGAAGCCTGATGGTGTGTGAAGTTAGTGAGCCAAATGGAGTTGTTCTCCCACAAGAACCACTCGGCTGATCCTTCTTCAATATGCCCTTCACCAACATGCAGTGTTTCCTTGATTGAATTAGCTCTCACACCAATATTTGCGTCTAGAGCCTTTGCATTGAGGGCTATCTGAAAACGGCTGTGGCGCTGAAGTTGCCTGTGAATGTGGAGTTGGTGGCATGTGAAACCCGCATGTGGAGCATTCGTTTGTGTGGGATGCTCTACCAGGTTCATTCCTAGATAATGCACTCAAAGGGCACTAAGCATAGAGTGTGAAAACTGAGTTTCCTTGAGAGCTGCTTGGAAGCCTGATGGTGTGTGAAGTTAGTGAGCCAAATGGAGTTGTTCTCCCACAAGAACCACTCGGCTGATCCTTCTTCAATATGCCCTTCACCAACATGCAGTGTTTCCTTGATTGAATTAGCTCTCACACCAATATTTGCGTCTAGAGCCTTTGCATTGAGGGCTATCTGAAAACGGCTGTGGCGCTGAAGTTGCCTGTGAATGTGGAGTTGGTGGCATGTGAAACCCGCATGTGGAGCATTCGTTTGTGTGGGATGCTCTACTAGGTTCATTCCTAGATAATGCACTCAAAGGGCACTAAGCATAGAGTGTGAAAACTGAGTTTCCTTGAGAGCTGCTTGGAAGCCTGATGGTGTGTGAAGTTAGTGAGCCAAATGGAGTTGTTCTCCCACAAGAACCACTCGGCTGATCCTTCTTCAATATGCCCTTCACCAACATGCAGTGTTTCCTTGATTGAATTAGCTCTCACACCAATATTTGCGTCTAGAGCCTTTGCATTGAGGGCTATCTGAAAACGGCTGTGGCGCTGAAGTTGCCTGTGAATGTGGAGTTGGTGGCATGTGAAACCCGCATGTGGAGCATTCGTTTGTGTGGGATGCTCTACCAGGTTCATTCCTAGATAATGCACTCAAAGGGCACTAAGCATAGAGTGTGAAAACTGAGTTTCCTTGAGAGCTGCTTGGAAGCCTGATGGTGTGTGAAGTTAGTGAGCCAAATGGAGTTGTTTTCCCACAAAAACCACTCGGCTGATCCTTCTTCAATATGCCATTCACCAACATGCAGTGTTTCCTTGATTGAATTAGCTCTCACACCAATATTTGCGTCTAGAGCCTTTGCATTGAGGGCTATCTGAAAACGGCTGTGGCGCTGAAGTTGCCTGTGAATGTGGAGTTGGTGGCATGTGAAACCCGCATGTGGAGCATTCGTTTGTGTGGGATGCTCTACCAGGTTCATTCCTAGATAATGCACTCAAAGGGCACTAAGCATAGAGTGTGAAAACTGAGTTTCCTTGAGAGCTGCTTGGAAGCCTGATGGTGTGTGAAGTTAGTGAGCCAAATGGAGTTGTTCTCCCACAAGAACCACTCGGCTGATCCTTCTTCAATATGCCCTTCACCAACATGCAGTGTTTCCTTGATTGAATTAGCTCTCACACCAATATTTGCGTCTAGAGCCTTTGCATTGAGGGCTATCTGAAAACGGCTGTGGCGCTGAAGTTGCCTGTGAATGTGGAGTTGGTGGCATGTGAAACCCGCATGTGGAGCATTCGTTTATGTGGGATGCTCTACCAAGTTCATTCCTAGATAATGCACTCAAAGGGCACTAAGCATAGAGTGTGAAAACTGAGTTTCCTTGAGAGCTGCTTGGAAGCCTGATGGTGTGTGAAGTTAGTGAGCCAAATGGAGTTGTTCTCCCAGAAGAACCACTCGGCTGATCCTTCTTCAATATGCCCTTCACCAACATGCAGTGTTTCCTTGATTGAATTAGCTCTCACACCAATATTTGCGTCTAGAGCCTTTGCATTGAGGGCTATCTGAAAACGGCTGTGGCGCTGAAGTTGCCTGTGAATGTGGAGTTGGTGGCATGTGAAACCCGCATGTGGAGCATTCGTTTGTGTGGGATGCTCTACCAGGTTCATTTCAGTCCTAGGCACACAAAGAGCACTAAGCATAGAGTGTGAAAACTGAGTTTCCTTGAGAGCTGCTTGGAAGCCTAATGGTGTGTGAAGTTAGTGAGCCAAATGGAGTTGTTCTCCCACAAGAACCACTCGGCTGATCCTTCTTCAATATGCCCTTCACCAACATGCAGTGTTTCCTTGATTGAATTAGCTTTCACACCAATATTTGCGTCTAGAGCCTTTGCATTGAGGGCTATCTGAAAACGGCTGTGGCGCTGAAGTTGCCTGTGAATGTGGAGTTGGTGGCATGTGAAACCCGCATGTGGAGCATTCGTTTGTGTGGGATGCTCTACCAGGTTCATTCCTAGATAATGCACTCAAAGGGCACTAAGCATAGAGTGTGAAAACTGAGTTTCCTTGAGAGCTGCTTGGAAGCCTGATGGTGTGTGAAGTTAGTGAGCCAAATGGAGTTGTTCTCCCACAAGAACCACTCGGCTGATCCTTCTTCAATATGCCCTTCACCAACATGCAGTGTTTCCTTGATTGAATTAGCTCTCACACCAATATTTGCGTCTAGAGCCTTTGCATTGAGGGCTATCTGAAAACGGCTGTGGCGCTGAAGTTGCCTGTGAATGTGGAGTTGGTGGCATGTGAAACCCGCATGTGGAGCATTCGTTTGTGTGGGATGCTCTACCAGGTTCATTCCTAGATAATGCACTCAAAGGGCACTAAGCATAGAGTGTGAAAACTGAGTTTCCTTGAGAGCTGCTTGGAAGCCTGAAGGTGTGTGAAGTTAGTGAGCCAAATGGAGTTGTTTTCCCACAAGAACCACTCGGCTGATCCTTCTTCAATATGCCCTTCACCAACATGCAGTGTTTCCTTGATTGAATTAGCTCTCACACCAATATTTGCGTCTAGAGCCTTTGCATTGAGGGCTATCTGAAAACGGCTGTGGCGCTGAAGTTGCCTGTGAATGTGGAGTTGGTGGCATGTGAAACCCGCATGTGGAGCATTCGTTTGTGTGGGATGCTCTTCCAGGTTCATTTCAGTCCTAGCCATACAAAGGGCACTAAGCATAGAGTGTGAAAACTGAGTTTCCTTGAGAGCTGCTTTTAAGCCTGATGGTGTGTGAAGTTAGTGAGCCAAATGGAGTTGTTCTCCCACAAGAACCACTCGGCTGATCCTTCTTCAATATGCCCTTCACCAACATGCAGTGTTTCCTTGATTGAATTAGCTCTCACACCAATATTTGCGTCTAGAGCCTTTGCATTGAGGGCTATCTGAAAACGGCTGTGGCGCTGAAGTTGCCTGTGAATGTGGAGTTGGTGGCATGAGAAACCCGCATGTGGAGCATTCGTTTGTGTGGGATGCTCTACCAGGTTCATTCCTAGATAATGCACTCAAAGGGCACTAAGCATAGAGTGTGAAAACTGAGTTTCCTTGAGAGCTGCTTGGAAGCCTGATGGTGTGTGAAGTTAGTGAGCCAAATGGAGTTGTTCTCCCACAAGAACCACTCGGCTGATCCTTCTTCAATATGCCCTTCACCAACATGCAGTGTTTCCTTGATTGAATTAGCTCTCACACCAATATTTGCGTCTAGAGCCTTTGCATTGAGGGCTATCTGAAAACGGCTGTGGCGCTGAAGTTGCCTGTGAATGTGGAGTTGGTGGCATGTGAAACCCGCATGTGGAGCATTCGTTTGTGTGGGATGCTCTACCAGGTTCATTCCTAGATAATGCACTCAAAGGGCACTAAGCATAGAGTGTGAAAACTGAGTTTCCTTGAGAGCTGCTTGGAAGCCTGATGGTGTGTGAAGTTAGTGAGCCAAATGGAGTTGTTCTCCCACAAGAACCACTCGGCTGATCCTTCTTCAATATGCCCTTCACCAACATGCAGTGTTTCCTTGATTGAATTAGCTCTCACACCAATATTTGCGTCTAGAGCCTTTGCATTGAGGGCTATCTGAAAACGGCTGTGGCGCTGAAGTTGCCTGTGAATGTGGAGTTGGTGGCATGTGAAACCCGCATGTGGAGCATTCGTTTGTGTGGGATGCTGACCAAGCTTCATTTCAGTCCTAGGCACACAAAGAGCACTAAGCATAGAGTGTGAAAACTGAGTTTCCTTGAGAGCTGCTTGGAAGCCTGATGGTGTGTGAAGTTAGTGAGCCAAATGGAGTTGTTCTCCCACAAGAACCACTCGGCTGATCCTTCTTCAATATGCCCTTCACCAACATGCAGTGTTTCCTTGATTGAATTAGCTCTCACACCAATATTTGCGTCTAGAGCCTTTGCATTGAGGGCTATCTGAAAACGGCTGTGGCGCTGAAGTTGCCTGTGAATGTGGAGTTGGTGGCATGAGAAACCCGCATGTGGAGCATTCGTTTGTGTGGGATGCTCTACCAGGTTCATTCCTAGATAATGCACTCAAAGGGCACTAAGCATAGAGTGTGAAAACTGAGTTTCCTTGAGAGCTGCTTGGAAGCCTGATGGTGTGTGAAGTTAGTGAGCCAAATGGAGTTGTTCTCCCAGAAGAACCACTCGGCTGATCCTTCTTCAATATGCCCTTCACCAACATGCAGTGTTTCCTTGATTGAATTAGCTCTCACACCAATATTTGCGTCTAGAGCCTTTGCATTGAGGGCTATCTGAAAACGGCTGTGGCGCTGAAGTTGCCTGTGAATGTGGAGTTGGTGGCATGTGAAACCCGCATGTGGAGCATTCGTTTGTGTGATGCTGACCAAGCTTCATTTCAGTCCCAGGCACACAAAGAGCACTAAGCATAGAGTGTGAAAACTGAGTTTCCTTGAGAGCTGCTTGGAAGCCTGATGGTGTGTGAAGTTAGTGAGCCAAATGGAGTTGTTCTCCCAGAAGAACCACTCGGCTGATCCTTCTTCAATATGCCCTTCACCAACATGCAGTGTTTCCTTGATTGAATTAGCTCTCACACCAATATTTGCGTCTAGAGCCTTTGCATTGAGGGCTATCTGAAAACGGCTGTGGCGCTGAAGTTGCCTGTGAATGTGGAGTTGGTGGCATGTGAAACCCGCATGTGGAGCATTCGTTTGTGTGGGATGCTCTACCAGGTTCATTCCTAGATAATGCACTCAAAGGGCACTAAGCATAGAGTGTGAAAACTGAGTTTCCTTGAGAGCTGCTTGGAAGCCTGAAGGTGTGTGAAGTTAGTGAGCCAAATGGAGTTGTTTTCCCACAAGAACCACTCGGCTGATCCTTCTTCAATATGCCCTTCACCAACATGCAGTGTTTCCTTGATTGAATTAGCTCTCACACCAATATTTGCGTCTAGAGCCTTTGCATTGAGGGCTATCTGAAAACGGCTGTGGCGCTGAAGTTGCCTGTGAATGTGGAGTTGGTGGCATGTGAAACCCGCATGTGGAGCATTCGTTTGTGTGGGATGCTCTTCCAGGTTCATTTCAGTCCTAGCCATACAAAGGGCACTAAGCATAGAGTGTGAAAACTGAGTTTCCTTGAGAGCTGCTTGGAAGCCTGATGGTGTGTGAAGTTAGTGAGCCAAATGGAGTTGTTCTCCCACAAGAACCACTCGGCTGATCCTTCTTCAATATGCCCTTCACCAACATGCAGTGTTTCCTTGATTGAATTAGCTCTCACACCAATATTTGCGTCTAGAGCCTTTGCATTGAGGGCTATCTGAAAACGGCTGTGGCTCTGAAGTTGCCTGTGAATGTGGAGTTGGTGGCATGTGAAACCCGCATGTGGAGCATTCGTTTGTGTGGGATGCTCTACCAGGTTCATTCCTAGATAATGCACTCAAAGGGCACTAAGCATAGAGTGTGAAAACTGAGTTTCCTTGAGAGCTGCTTGGAAGCCTGATGGTGTGTGAAGTTAGTGAGCCAAATGGAGTTGTTCTCCCAGAAGAACCACTCGGCTGATCCTTCTTCAATATGCCCTTCACCAACATGCAGTGTTTCCTTGATTGAATTAGCTCTCACACCAATATTTGCGTCTAGAGCCTTTGCATTGAGGGCTATCTGAAAACGGCTGTGGCGCTGAAGTTGCCTGTGAATGTGGAGTTGGTGGCATGTGAAACCCGCATGTGGAGCATTCGTTTGTGTGGGATGCTGACCAAGCTTCATTCAGTCCTAGGCACACAAAGAGCACTAAGCATAGAGTGTGAAAACTGAGTTTCCTTGAGAGCTGCTTGGAAGCCTGATGGTGTGTGAAGTTAGTGAGCCAAATGGAGTTGTTCTCCCACAAGAACAACTCGGCTGATCCTTCTTCAATATGCCCTTCACCAACATGCAGTGTTTCCTTGATTGAATTAGCTCTCACACCAATATTTGCGTCTAGAGCCTTTGCATTGAGGGCTATCTGAAAACGGCTGTGGCGCTGAAGTTGCCTGTGAATGTGGAGTTGGTGGCATGAGAAACCCGCATGTGGAGCATTCGTTTGTGTGGGATGCTCTACCAGGTTCATTCCTAGATAATGCACTCAAAGGGCACTAAGCATAGAGTGTGAAAACTGAGTTTCCTTGAGAGCTGCTTGGAAGCCTGATGGTGTGTGAAGTTAGTGAGCCAAATGGAGTTGTTCTCCCAGAAGAACCACTCGGCTGATCCTTCTTCAATATGCCCTTCACCAACATGCAGTGTTTCCTTGATTGAATTAGCTCTCACAC